>NW_026937475.1:0-7937 GCF_032062105.1 Saccostrea cuccullata | reverse complement strand
GAAATCGTGAAACAGTTTGTTGAAACACTGAGAAACGACGAAATGTGATGTGAAAATTCATTGACATCTTTATATACTTATCATTCTATATATATATATATCTGTATATAATATCACCAAAAGATAATAATTTTGATGCTATTCTGTTTCAGTCAGTCTCTGTTATCTTTAAAAATTAAATAATCAGCAAAGCTATTCCCCTCGTTGAAATGTGGTGCTCATTATTTTTTTTGCTGTTTCCTGTTTCTTTGTTTCTCATTTTGTATTTTATGGACTTTATAAACAAATGTCATCAGATACTGTCAAATGGTCATCACAAAATCGGGTTGGGAGATATAACTGAGTTTCATTCACTCAACTTCAATGGAATTATTTTTTTTAATTGTTTGAGTAATCATGGTAATGTAACACTCTAACACGTTCTCACGGATTATCGGAAAATGAGATGACAGATCTAATAAACATGTGCTAAATTTACAATAAGCACAATGCTCCACCCCCAGCATTATCTAACACAAGAGGCTCCACCCCTTGCACTCTCTGACCCTCCATTTTGGAGTCATTGTGGAGACTCCATCCTCCGCATTTTACACCAAGCCCCAAAACAACATACATAATATGTATACACCACGAAAAATCTAGATTTCTCTTTATCCATTTTGTAAGCAGATTTGAACTGATACCATTATATATACATTTTTTGAATTAATACAAATACGATATAAAACATTAAAATTTATTGGTAATGTTCATATAAAAGATTCTAGATCTCGAAATTCTTTATTATATCTTTATCTGGTGTTGGAAATCTATATAACCTGGGATGTATTAACGTCAAGAAGTAACATGAGTAATAAATTAAGGAACATTCCAGTTGCAAGTTATCATTTGATTTTATTTGAAAATGGCATGTGGCGTCGAGCTGACCTTCTGATGCTTCATTTTCATTTAAGGTAGTAGACACATCAACAGATGGAACATATATTGTTAAGTATATCGGTCAGAAAATGGAATACTATACACAAGAGCAAGTCGCAATTCGACAGAGTTTGTCGCATGGATTATATATAATAGTACCATCCACCGAAAAAAATGGTCAAGAGCGACAATTTCTTCTGCGAGTTTTCAGCGAGGAAGCTCTGCATGATATAGGGTAGGTATTTAAGATGAATTTAAATGAGTAAACAACCGTCTTATCGTAAAAATCCTGTCCCCATTGTTTTATTTCTGTACCCTATTATCTCGGCCTATAAAAACTTCTACCTTGTATCCCCCACTAGGTATGGCATGTATATTTTATGCAATGTTTTATCTTGAATAAAAATGATTATAGCAAATTTATCTGAAAAATTCTAGGTCGCTTCCTGAGAGCAGACGGTTGGTGCTGTGTGGAGAGGAGGGGTTATACCAGGAAGATATTTAAAGCTAACATTTACACAAACCGAGTTTTTAGCGCCATATGCTTACTCTAATACACAGACATTTGAAAGTTACCTCATTAAATTGAAGAGCTACGAGCAAAAAGCTTCTAAAAGAATTTTTATTTACAGTGTACATTTTCGTAAAAAAAGTTAAGGTAAATGGTCACAGTCTCTTACTAAACGTATTTGTTTAAATAAATTGCGTATAAAAACACTTCATGAATGTCGTGAATCTATGGCCTGCTAATTTTATGGGTTAAACAATCTAGTACATAAATATATAAAAATGTCATCAGAAATGGACGACATGAAGATAATGTCACAGCTATCATTTCTAGGTAAAGCGGTTAAGATTATTATCTACAACCCATTTTAAAAAATTCTTGATCATACATTGTATATAGTATACCCCCATTATACCAGATTTGAGGGCATAACGTTTTGGCACGGTCTGTCCGCAAAAACTTTGATCCTTCCCATAGCTTTCGTCTTTGGATTGGTTGAAATTTCACGAACATGCTTAAGACCTTTTTTTGCGTGGCAACATATTTGACCTCTTGTCCTTGAGTTAAGACTTTTACCTACTTTTGCACGAAAATCTGGACATAAAATCTTATTTTCACAAATGTACCCGTAATTTTCGGGTCATAGGTCGATGGGGTATATAGGTCGAAAGGCTCATTTTCAGCCTTTATTTTTGAAAAATTCTAAGATAGGACGAACTTACTATATAGGACGAGGCTTTGTTTCCCGTTTTCTAAAGATTCTTACGCAGATACAACGTATCAGAACAGGTAAACCTCTAGAATTACCGGGGTTATTCCGTGACATGAACGTATCAAGAAAACAAACAGGTATTTTAATGAGTACAGCATTTAAATAAATTTTTTTTAAAAATGTAGTTAAAACTTCGTTGAATTGTGTTACTACTTATTTTTCTCCAACTTGCCTGTTCAATGCCTCCGTAGTTTCATACTGTTGTTAAACCAGAGGCATAAATAACACGTAAATACGTTCTTATTTTACAGCTATAATTCGGGAAATACCCGAGAACAAAGAATAATCAGTCTGATTTCAGAACAACTTGGACACATTCCTAATATATTTTATTCAGACATTATTTACCGGTGGACGACAATCGCTTCGATGTCCGCCATTTTCAGTTTTGTTCTTCGGGGATTTGCTAAAACCCGCAAACGACCATTGAATGTATATATAAAACAACAGTAAAGAATTGAATAATATTACCACGCTATAAGTTTAATTATATATTTAATTGAGAGTACCGGTACATTCACAATTTGACCGTCATTATGAATTTCATGGCTTTGTTTGTTCAATTGTGTAACACTAATACCCTATAACGGCACGTGGATTTGCTAATCATGCCCTGCGGGTATTAAACCAACACAGGTGATATAACCTTTGCGTGTACACACAGTGTAAATCCTTTTATCTGTGAGACAATTAAAATTCTGTTAGAAGCCAATCTTTGTATAGCGCTAATTCGTTTGACCGGTATTATAATTAAATAAAATAAAAAAATATATAGTAATGACTATCGGTTTATTTGGTAATTAAATTTAGGAATTGACTGGCAAATATTTATTTCACTCATTTTACACTTAAATAAATATAAGACTGTCACAATAAATAAAATTAATACTATTTCAATTTATCTACTAATAAATGGTAAAACCTTGAAATTTTTTCCGTATTTTAAATTTTGATACGGTTGGGGTTTTACTTTTAGTAAACGGTAGCGACTTCCTAACTTCACAAGATGGCTACCGCATGATGGCAATGGATAACACGCTGAGGAATTATTTTTTTTTTGATGAAGCACAGTTTTTTCCTTTGTCATCAACGGATATGTAATGGAATTTGTTTTGTAAGAAAGCTATAGAATAAATATTTTATTGTTTACCTGGGCATTAATTTTTCTGCGTAAAATAATGAAAAAAGTTATGAAAGTGGCACAGATTTGCTTTGAAATTGACGTAAATTTTATTGATTTTGGGGCATTTTTCGTAAACTTGAGCCTTAGAAAGGTCGAAATCGTATATTGGTCGACCTCAGCGGCTCTGAGAAAAAAAGTACCGACCTATAATCCGAAAATTACGGTATTTTATTATGACAAAAACTTGTTCAACGTTCCATAAATGTTGTCTTTTTAACCATGACCTTGGAATTTGACCTACTATTAAAAAAGTTTAACCTTTGCCATAACTTTTCAATCCTTTGTGCTAGGACATATATATAAATGTATATATATATATTTCAGAGGTTTATTTAAACAATAAAATGCTTTCTTTGTTTGTTATTACTGGAATTAACGGAAGCAGCTGTTGCAGAAAAAATACATAACCCGCGTAAGCGGTTTATGTAAATTTTTTCTGCAATAGCTGCGACCGTTAATTCCAATAACAACAAACAAAGACATTTTATTGTTTATATTTATATCTGTTTAAATAACAATTTAAAGTTAGTAGGGTTAAAAAAGATTAATTATTGTATTAGTGATGCGAACGTCTTTATACGTTTCATTGATGGAACAGCCACTGATCAAGAAATCTGTACAGGCGACATGCCGACTGTAGTTCATGCAGTGATTAACGCAATGGGTTTTCTTAAGAAATAAAGGAGAAAATTCAGCGGAAGTAAATATATTCCTAGCAAAACAACCTAAAGAGATATAGCCTTAGGGATTTTTTTTTTTGTTTATTAAGATCATTATTGACTTGGTGTCAAGAAATAAGGATAGAAGCTTGTTGGCTTTGGTCACAAACCCCAAATTTTATGAAAGCAGGATCTATGAAATTCACCAACTTGATTTAAATACATGTACAAAAAGAGTTTAATTAATAAAAACAAATAAAGAACCCAGATGATATACAGCATAACAATTCCTTTCCTTAAATAATTAGGTGGAAATGTCAAAAACTGTATGAGCATTTGCTGTGCAGTGGAACAAAATCAAAGGGAGCATACCACCTGAGTGACTCAGGTAACCTGACAAGCAATATTCATTTTACACATATTTGTGTGACTGAACATATAAACAATGGCAAGAGAGGAAATTTGTATGTTATTTAACATCCCTTCCGGGAATTTTTCAATCATGTGGAGATGCCACCCTTTGCCAGTGGAGAGCTCAGCTGCAAATTTTGACCAGTATCTGGCACTCAGGGCCATTGAGCAGTGAGATATCTTGTTCCTGCCTGCATCCTCTGCAACATGGAACCCTGATTTATACAGTCTCATCTGAAGTACCATTATCCACATCAAACAGTGGGATTCAAACCAGCAACTTGAGAATCAACTCCTTACTCTGCAACTGTAAAGATGACGCTCCTATCACTGTGCCACTTGGATGACTCATTTGTTTGTAAATAAGGAAGAAGTACATGTATTCTATTAACCTTCTTTATTCATAACAATCTTTATTTAAATATTATTGAGCTTTTTCTTGTATATCAATTAAAATGAATGTGCATTTAATTGGTTTTATTCAAGTGTATAATGTGCTTATGTCTCTTTATTATAGTGCTTTATCAAAGGTTTTCTGCATTATCAACTGTCATTTTCATAATACCGCTTTTTCAAAGTTCTGTATTTCCTAAGCATGTACAATGCTTCCAACTCTTTTATCACAAATTCTCCTCTAAAAATCAGCATTTTGATCTCCTCCTCGTCTTTTACATCTTTGTTCTTGAGAAAAGCTGCTTTACACCTATCTCGGAAATAAGGGTAGCCTTTCGGATATTCTTTTCCCAAGTGCAACAGCTGAAATTCAAATACAAAAAACATATCTCATTATCACTTCTTGTTGGAAGAATTTAAGTACAATGTTATGATTTAAGATATCCAAGTCTAGATAATTCAGTACATGTTGGAGTAATTTTAAAAACAAACAAACGTTACTGTACTTCAAGAACAAATCATGCTCAATTATGCAGAATATGAGAGGTGTGTCTATTAAAATAATTATGGATTATTTAAAAACTGACTTAATTAAGTTGTTAGACTTGATCTACATGAATATTTTATTTCAAAAAAAAAAATTAAGCTAGAGATCGTTTTAACTAGTCAAACTTTCAATAACCTTAAATCATCTTACGAAAATTAATTTTCAGTTGCTGTTCATTATATATGCTCTGAAAGGATAAAGCTATCCAAGATACAAATTGCACTTTATTAAAGTTAGATTAAGTTTAATGACTAATGTTCAATACAGTCCACCCTAGAGTAAAAATGTCAGTTGAGAAATCCACAAATTCAAAATCAAGATTTTGTTAGATTGAACAGAACAATTTTTAAAGGGTTTATAAATATTTACATATTGTGAAAACATTAGCTATTTCAACCAATGTGCATAAAATCAAGGAACAAATCTGCTTTTGTATTTGGTATGCATTTTCAGACAATTCGTGTTTTGAATATAGATCATTTTTGTAAGTATACTCACATTCTTATACAATTCAATTACTTGAGTCCTTAGTTTAGGGTTAGACATTGTGCTTGGATTGCTGTCATACCATAATCAATGCTGTAAAATAAGCAAAGTAGGACATCTGTGTTTCATTAAGTGAAATGAATACAGGAATTTTGATTTCTGAGACTAAGTGTCTCCTATCAGCAAGAGTTATATTGTCCATTTCTCTTAACTGAAAATCTGAAATTTCATTAAAAAATCATCAAAGTGCAACAACAAAATGCAAACTCACATACCAAAAAACTATAGAACATGTGATCATGCCCAAGTCATCTTGAGAAGATCTTAAACATTTTTGCCCCCGTGCCATTACATTTCTGCATAATTTTAAGAATTTGACCCCACTCTACCCCTAGGGGACATGACTTGGTAAGAAAAAAACTGCCTTACTTTGAGAGCTTGAATATATTTTACAAAATGAAGTCTCACTGTTTTTGAGAATTTGAATATTCCTATGTAAAACTTTGATCTCCTATTGTGAACCTTGAGTCTATGCTACATTTGTAAGCTTTCACACCACACAAGTTCCATATTCTCTAGACCAGATGAGATTATCAGTGGTTCTAGAGAAGATTTTAAAATGAGCTTACCCAATTTTTAAATTTTTAAAAATTATCTTCAATGTCCTTCATTTGTTTCACTATACCCAAGATTTTATTGTGCTAAATTTAATATCAATATTGGTCGAGTGGAGAAGAATATGAACATGTTTTACTGTACTACTGTAGAAGGACTTTAAAGCATGTACCGGTGTAGGACAACGATTAAGGTAAGTTTAAAATGTCAATTATGAGAGATGAGCTCCAAATGGAAGAAATTGTATTCATTTTCTGTTGTCAGATTAAACACAACTGACAAATGCATCAACATTTAGGAAAATCATAACTGTAGGGGAGAGAATCATGATAATGATGGATTGTATGTTGTTTAACATCCCTCTCAAGGATTTTTCACTTATATGGAGACATCATGATAATGAAATAATGATAACGTTTCTATAGTGATATATATATTACCGATTGGGAAAAAAACAGTTATTGTTTTAAATCTTGTACAGTATATCTATGAAATGCAATTGATTTAAATTGTGTAATTTACAGGAAAGTCCTACATGTATCTTTGTATAAAGTAACAAAACAAATAAAAAACATCATTTTAATTTTAGTTAGTCTGAACTTACAAAAAATAGGTCCAGCACAATACCCCGATAAAGGTACATGTATATAGCTTGATAAAGCTATATAGCTTTATCAAGGTATTTAAAATACCTTGATCAAGATATTATAAGTATTGAAAATTCAAAAAAATTCTTTAAAAATTGATAATTGAAAGTTGAGTTCTGAGTTGTTGTCAGTAAATTCACCCTTGCATGTAAAGTACTCAAACACAATGAAATCAGTAGAAAAACATGTCGTGTGAGGAGACGTTATTTTATGCTTTCTTTTTGATACCAGAGTGTTTTTTATGCATGAGTAGACACACTGACACAAACTCAGAACTCGACTTTCAGTATTTAATTTTTAAAGAATTTTTTTGAATTTTCATTACATAAAATACCTTGATCAAGGTATTTTAAATACCTTGATAAAGCTATTTAGCTTTATCAAGCTATATACCTTTATCGGGGTATTGTGCTGGACCTGAAAAATACGCCATGTATGATTTTTGAACAATCCGGAACACAAGCCCTTATGCAATACAGGCTGTTCAAAAGGCATAATAACGCCTTTTAAAAGGCATATACTCATGCCTTTTCGAAAGGCTTAATAACGCCTTCTATGTAAATTGATCTTAATACACAGATACATGTAGGCGTTCGTACTTACGCAGTAACTTATTGCATAATCATATAAATATACATGTCATTTACGTCATTCCTTTTCGCAATTTGTATCAAAAGACCTTTGTGATATTTGCACTAACATATTGCACTGTAAATTACTTACACTGTCACTGGCAAGGTAGGCTAGTTCAGTAGTTCACTAGACTAGTTGTTCTGTTGGTCCCTTTACCGTTTGTTG
>NW_026937474.1:0-8009 GCF_032062105.1 Saccostrea cuccullata | reverse complement strand
AGTATTCAGCATGTGAAATAAAAATTTATGATGTTATAAAATCATTATTACAGTGTGATAAATATTCCATATAAAAAGAATCTTCTATACACATAATAAAGAATAAGCAATCAAATCTTTATATGCATATTGACATACATGTATTTTATTTGCTTCAGTATACATGTATACATTTAATAATTCTACAAATTTAATTATTTACAACTTAAGTCAGGGGTATCCGACACCCCCCCCCCTCCACGAACTGCGCATGGTTTACTTTTTCCCTAAGCGGGGGACACAAATTCTCTGAATTAGCTTGTCTATATTAATGTCTTGCATGATTTCAATTTGAAAACTTCAATTTTCTACATTGTATTTCATTTATAATGACCAAAACAGATCATCTGGGGTATATCACAGAGGAATGCCTTTCTTACTGATATATTTATATGGATTGTAAAGGATTTCAAAAACTACGCAATATTTCAATGAATATTTCCTAAAGTTACAAGAAACTCGGTTTTGCTCAGAATAAAAGAAGATCAGAAATTTAAAACAAGAGGCCCATGGGCCACATCGCTCACCTGAGAAGCTTTGACCATTCTGTTCTTTACCAGATTTCCCCTTTGTAATCCATAATGCATCCCCACCCTTCCCCCACTGATCATAGTTTAGACATTTTAAAATCTACACTACCCCAGGATCCTTGCATGTGCACATAAGTTTCAGCTTTTCTGGCCCAGTGGTTTTTGAGAAGAAGGTTTTCAAAGATTTTTCCTATATATTTCTATGTAAATCTTTAATTCCACATTGTGACCCCGCCCTTCCCCCGGGGGTCATGATTTGAACAATTTAAAATCTACACTACCCCAGGATGCGTCCACATAAGTTTCAGCTTTTCTGGCCCAATGGTTCTTGAGAAGAAGATTTTCAAATTTTTTTCCTATATATTTCTATGTAAAACTTTGATTCCCCATTGTGGGCCTGCCCTTCCCCGGGGGTGATGATTAAACAATTTAGAATCTACACTACCCCAGGATGCGTCCACATAAGTTTCAGTTTTTCTGGCTCAGTGGTTCTTGAGAAGAAGATTTTCACAGATTTTTCCTATACATATCTTTATGATACACCTTCAATGCCTTTATTTAACACTTTAGGTTGGCTAACTGTTTATGAACTTTTATATTTACAGAAAAACATTCTAATGTTCAAAATATTTAATGGTATTTCTCCCGATTATATGCATAATATTTTTGAATTTCAAAGTTCTGGATCATACACGTTACGCTCAGAAACAAATTCAGAACTTAGATTACCAAAATTTAAAACTAGCTTATTTAAAAATTCTTAACAATATTCAGGGGTTATTATCTGGAATGAGTTACCAATTAATATCAGGAAGTCTCAATCCCTGGCAATATTTAAAAGAAATGTTGAAAATTTTCTGCTGATGAAACGCAATGATTCTATATGATTTTTTGTTCTTCTCTCTCTATATATTGAAATGTTGATGTTTTATTACTTTGTATCATACACTTGATTTTTATTGTCTCATAATTGTAATTCTATTTATTGTATATATGCATTGTATATGTGTTTTAAAGAAGGCCCCGAGGAAGATTAGTGCTCGCACTAATCGGGTTACCTTCTCTAAATAAAGTATTATTATTATGTAAAACTTTGATTCCCCATTTTGGCCCCGCCCTACCCCCGGGGGTCATGATTTGAACAATTTAGAATCTACACTACCCCAGGATGCTTCCACATAAGTTTCAGTTTTTCTGGCCCAGTGGTTTTTGACAGGAAGATTTTTTAATGACCCCACCCTATTTTTGTCTTTTCTTGATTATCTCCATTTGTGATGGGACTTGGCCCTTTATTTTAACAACTTAAATTCTCCTTCACCAAAGAATGCTTTGTACTAAGTTTGGCCCAGTGGTTCTTGAGAAGAAGTCGAAAATGTGAAAAGTTTACAGACGGACAGACAGACAGACAGACAGACAGACAGACAGACAGACGGACGGACGTACGGACGACAGGCAAAAAATGATCAGAAAAGCTCACTTGAGCCTTCGGCTCAGGTGAGCTAAAAAACTATTTTAAAAATGAGACTTTTATGTGAAAAGATCTTGAGGTGAATTTAAAAATGAAACAAAAAAAAATTACAATACTGACAACTCATTGTAGAAAAATCAGAAAGATTATTTCTATACCGTCAGTATCAATAAAAGATTGGTGGACCCAAATACAATCTTGATAAGGACAATGAAAATGTCGCAGTCATAACAATTTGTCAAGTAGAAAAGTCAGATATAGTTTACTGTATGACAGAAGAGGAACAACTCTCAGCGCAAATATTTATAATAATAAACTTGATTTATATGGTGCATTGATTTTTTTTTAAATTATTATTACATTTTTAAACATATAAAGATTTTATGGTATAGGAAAATATTGATTGAAGAAACTCACTATTGTTGATAAAATTATACAGACATCGAACAGTATTCGAGTTCAAAAACCAATAAACAATTTACTGTTCAGAATCATAGCAAGCACACGGACCTCCCAAACATCAGAGGTGGGATCAGGTGTCATAGAGGAGTGAGCATCCCCTGTCGTCCGATCAAACCCAAACTGTGCTAATTATATTGTCATAATCTGAAAATAACAAAAAAAATTCTGTCGACAATTCAGTGCATAAATCTTGATCTAACAATTAGTATGAAAAACGTCATTCAGCTTTTGACCTAATAAAAGATGGTTTTGCTGATAATGTCATTGTATAGACCATAGAACCTAACAAATGACTATAAACAAGACTGTTGATATTCTTTTTTTATCAACTTATTTGTCAATGACTTACCTCGTTTTAGAAATTAATCATACGTATCGAATCGACTGAGAGATATACGAGGACTGTTCAATAAATAATATTTACATTTCCAATAAATTCCCCCTATGAATCTTTACAAAATAAAAAACTGTTCATTCTCTCATGAACTACATCACATATGTACCACGAATAAGCATTAATATCTCCATTGTTACGTCATAATACCGCACTTGGCGTCAAAAAATATAGTGCACACTGTTTTGCTTTAAAAATGTCAGTTGAATGATGTAAAATTTATGAACAGGCATCAGAAAAATAATGTAAATACTGGAGCAAAGCTCGTTGCAAAGCAATGGGAAGGTCTTCCGTCCTGTTTTGACCGGAAGTGAAGTCAGCAAAAAAAAAGCAATAAGCTTAGTCGTCTCTAGTCACCTTATAATTTCAATTTTGCATCAAAACCTTAAAAAATCAGCTATTTTTGGCTACTGCCGGTTTTACCGGAAGTGATGTCGATGGACGGAAAATAAAGTGTTATGCTTCCTGTGATATATGTTACCCAAAAACTTGTCAAGAACAGCAAAAATATCCATTTTCTGACTACTTCCGGTTTAACCGGAAGTGACGATCGCCGGACGTATTTCGATGACCCAATTAGATAAAGCTTGACATTTTGAACAACATTGCTTCTTTGATGTATTACAAATTCTCAATACTTTTTGAGATATCTGGAAAACACTTTTGGCCCCTAGATCCCTTAATTTAGGGGTCAGCACTTTTTTTGAGATATCATTTAAAAGATCTTGTAATTCTGCACAAATTTTGTTCTATATGTTTTTACAAAATATTTTTAGTTTAGAAGATAAAAAGCAAAATATGTGTAAATTTTTGCACTTTTAGGCGTTCTAATTTTTGACCCCTATATAGCACCATTTTGAATAGAGAAATCGAAAAACAAAAACCCCTATGCACAACTTCAATCCTTTGATCCACTCAAAATCAGTAGAACTTTTGCTCCAGCTTTAGCCGATCCTGAAGCCTTTGTCTGGAAACGAAAGCCTATAAAAAATCCATCGAGAAATGAGTAAAATATGAGGCCTCAAAGTTGGCGTCTAGGAAAAGGAAAAAAAAGTATAATAAGAATCAGAATCAGTAGAAGGTCTTCCGTTGGAAACGGAAGACCTTAATAAGAAATGGATTAAATTTTTGAAGATTCATGAGGTACTGGTATATGAACCACAACGCTTCACACCGGACAGATCTCTCGATCCTGAAGCGCTAACCGCTTCATGAAATATGCCGGCGAGATGCGTCGTAGTTCATAACCTCATGAATCTTCAAAAATTAAATTCATTTCTTAAATGTCCTCGGTGCACGAAAAGAAGCAAAGGACGCTTTTCAATGATTTAGTTTTAACAATTTTAATATTATCTTTTAATTAAAACACATGTCCGTAAAATGTTTTATCCAGTTTCTGATTGTTTTTAGGACTCATAAATTGTACAATTTATTAAATCGTACAAACAATTTTTTAAATCGTACAAACGTTTTCTAAAATCGTAAAAACGGTTTCCAAATTGTTCAAACGATTTATAAAAATCGTACAAACTATTTTTAAAAATCGTATAAACGATTTAATAAATTGTACAAACGATTTAATAAATTGTACAAACGATTTAATAAATTGTACAAACGATTTAACAAACAAATTGTACAAACGATTTATTATATTGTACAAACGATTTACTAAATTGTACAAACAATTTATTAAATCGAACAAACGACTTATTAAATTGTACAAACGATTTATTAAATTGTACAAACGATTTATTAAATTGTACAAACAATTTATTAAATTGTACAAACGATTTATTAAATTGTACTTAAACTGCCTCCCCGAATACCAATATGAACAACAAGACCACTAATATTTTTGAAAATTGCATATAAACCTGTCTTTGTGCTCTTGTAGTTCTTTGCTCTTCTCAGACCCTTGCTGTTTTTGTCAAGTACATCTTATTGTAAATTTTGTTTCGAGAGTTTTAAGCAATAGATTCAAGTTTCATTATATGTTTGAATTTCAAACAAACTTGGATAACTGCAGTTTTTGATTTAAAAAAAAAAATAATTGTTTAGATATTCTGTCTGTAACACGTTTTATACTTGATCATGTGATCCAGTTTGAGCCAATCAGATAGTTGGAACAATAAAGAAAAATGATAACAAGTTTTACATCCTCTACATTGTTGCCAATACAATTTCTTTTATTATACATAATACAATAGTTAAGCATTTTCCTGTCATTGATACATATACTTCTTTGTGTAAGTTGTTCTGTATGGACATTCCCTGATAAAGAAACCAAGGTTACCTCCCATTCTGAAAATAAAAATAAATCAGGGGACATAAGTACTATATAAAGGACATAGTGAATTGCTGAATTTAATTGTGAATTCCTGATACTAGTGTTATGGTCATTATTAGATATTCTGATCTGTGAAACTTGATCTCAAGATAAATAAGGCAATAAAGACTTCTATCATCTTATTGCATTTAATCTGAGAAAAATATTTCCCCCCAAGTATCATGGTATTTCTTCATTGTAATTTATTATTTTAAAGGATATTTGAAGATGAAATAAGTGAAAATGTCTATCTAAAAAAAAATGTATTGAAAAATATAAGCTATACATACCCATCTGGCTCTGGGTCAGTTCCAGTGATTAGAAAACCTGGACCGAAAGGTGATGCAAAATTTTCCCGCGTTCGGAACCATTCGCCACATTCATTATCATTGTAAGAAACCCCAGACACTGTATGTATAACCAATGAATTAACAGTTGAAGTTAAAATCTAAATAAAGATGATTTGTTTTTAATTAGCCCAAACATATTTTTTTGTCTTTTTTATTGGCATTAAATAAAAGAGATTTTTAAGCCATGTGTAAGAAGCTTCTAGCTGGTACAAACCAGAACAACAGATAGCCCCTCTCTGCCCTCCATCATTGATGAAGCCATTGAGGTAACCTTTCTGTGGACAAACGAACCGCTCAAATTCCCCGAGGACTTAAAAAAGATAATAAAAGATCAAATATGAAATATAAACAAAAGTGTTATAAAAGACAAGTAAAATAAATAAAACCAATTGGTAGTACAAAACTGCTGAAGCATAAAGAGTTTCTTCGTCTTTGATTCCAGTTTAACTTACCGAGGACCACACATTGCCTTACTCTTCCTGGCGGAGACAGACAGAATGCAGAAAATATAGAGGTAGCATCACCCCTAAATACAAGCGCTCCGCTGCCTGTACAGCTCGGATTAGACACACCAGAGAGGGGTTCGGTGTTTTCTACAATATTTTGTTGAATTTTATAATTAAGTTCAAAATCTAAAAAGTGCCCACATCCAGGTAACCCCTGAAATGCAATACAAGCCAGTTATCCTTGTGGTAGCTTTTCTGACACCTCTTGCTTAAAACTCCTAAATTCAAAAGGATCGATAGGCCCTGCTTTCACGGTGTGTATTCGTACTGAAAATTGTAATCAAGTGAACTTTTGCCCTTTTACTCTACGCTAGGAATACATGTCATGTGTATATATCAAGATTGTTTTAATAATTTAAGACGCATAGAAATGTATAGAAATGTAGTTTGACGCATATTCTTACCCTGAACAATATCTCCCAACTTGAGTCTTTCTGCTTCTACCCTCAGATTTCCTAACAGGCAGAATAAAACAATTAATATCATGTTCAATTTAATTAAAATGAACTTGGTTCAACAGCTTTTATAGGTAAAAGAAATTTGATGATGACATAAATGAATGACTGGCTTCAAATATATATATTTGAAAGATTTATATGAATCAAAAGTTTTTATGAATTTTAATTCCGTAAATAATGAGGATATGTAAAATAAATCAAATTATGCCCCCATGCTACAAAGACTAATTCATAAACATGTTCAGGAAACAATAAATGTCATAAATAAATCAGTTTTTAACGGAACACATGTTAAAAAATACGTTTTACATTAAACATTATACAATCATTGCTGTTTTTTGAGGTTAATACAATGATTTAGCCATCTGAGGAGTACAATTTTCACAGAGCCCGAAGGGAGGGCTCTGTGAATATTGTACTCCTCAGATGGCTAAATCATTGTATTGGCCTCAAAAACAGTAATAATTGTATAATATTTCAAAGCATAATAACAAGGGACTTTTTAACGCGCAAGAAAAATAACGTCGTGTTTTTGCGTACTACGTCATCAGTTTCAGAGAGTGGAGATATGGATTCAGAAAAAGACAGTGTGGTGATCCGGAAAAACGGATCAAACTCTGTAAAATTAACTTTAAGGGTCTACGACCCTAAGCCAGGAAGGACAACTCTCTAATTTAAAATTTGTTCAAAACATCTTTAAATGAAGCTTGAAAATAAAATGTTATCATGCAACAATTTTCATTATATGCTTCTTAATGTGCTCAAGGTCCTTTGAACTTCTCAGAAAGGTCTAATTAAAAGTAGAAATTTTTATCCCGAAAAAGCATTTTTAGATACCAATGTTTATTAACATGATATGAAATTAGAAGTGATTTATGGAGCTATGCAAGGAACCTTGAAGCACATTAAGAGGCATATAATGAAAATTGTTGCATGAAAAGATTTAATTTCCAAGCTTCATTCAAAGACTTTTGGAATTAAATTATAAATTAAAGAGTTGTCCTTCCTACCTGAGGGTCGGAGTCCCTTAAATTGATGGAAATTGATGGGTATATAATAAAGGGTTATACAGTGAAACCTGTTCAATCCGTCGACAACTGGTTCCAAAATGTTTGGCCGGATTAGACAACATCCGGATTGGAGAAAATTGAACCGTCAAAGCAAATTAAAAATTGTACATATATTTAGAGCGTGCTCCACTGAGAGATATAAACTCGGGTGAAACACAATAAAGGAACAGTAAGGTTGCACTTGGGGGTAAAAAATTAATGTCTTTATTTTGCTCCCAAAATATTTTTTTCTAAAAAGTAGAGTATTTAAAGGATCTGAAACATAAATGGTTTTATGAAATTCGCATTAGAACTGTTTTTTACAAGCTGATAATAACCTCATTTTCACGGGTTACGGACACTACAAGTGTTGTTTTCTTTGAAATAAAATTGAAAAATGTTTATAAACTTAAATTTTTTCAACTGC
>NW_026937473.1:0-7915 GCF_032062105.1 Saccostrea cuccullata | reverse complement strand
TTCTAATGTCCCTCCATAAGAAAGATATGGACCGGACATGTTTGCACAGACAACGGACAAGGTGATTCCTATATACCCCCCAAACTTCGTTTTGCGGGGGGTATAATAAAAGCAATAAATACATTTTACAAATATTCCATTTCATTTCTTCAATGGTACATTCAGTGGTAGGGGTACCTTGTGCAGTCATGAAATCAGATATTGAAATATGCTATCACTCATGACAATATGAAATAACTTGAATTACTTTTCTTTTAAAACATATACATGTATAGATTTCTTTGGATACAGCACTAAATTTGCATCTAGCTAAAATAACAACTTTTACAGTGTGTTATATACGATATTTTCACACCAGCATGATTCATTATCATAATTATTTATGTACATATATTGCTGTTTTTAAAATTATGATTTTTTTATTGAAATTTCTTCATTTTTATCTATTTAAGAAATGTGTATTTCTAATGATGTAATTTAATTTTTTGAAAACACTTAAAAAGGAGGCGAAGGAAAAAAGAAGAGATTCTTAAAATAAAACAATTATTAATGATGGAATAATGCAAACTTTTGCCATTGAAATGAAACAGCCTGCACATAAATGTTTCAGATCTGAAGACCAGATGTAAAACTTTGAAATATATGACATTATAGAAATGTCTGGTTATTAACTTTAATACTTAATTAACATAATAAATAACAATGCAAAGACAGTAAAAAAGAACATATGGTGGCATATTTAATCTAAAAAAGTGTGAAATCCATTACATAACACATCATTTAAAGATATGAAAAAAAAATTAATTCCTTTAGTGTTAAAATATTCATCCTTAAACAAATAGAACAAACCTTTGAAAAAACCTTTAAAGTCAAAAATAGTTAAATTTATATGCTTAATCAAATAATTTAATGCCCAAATTCATTTTCATTGCATCCAAATTGCTTTAATTCACAAGAAACTACTTTATTAAAATTTTTATTGGGCTTCTATAGATAAGTTGGATTGTGACATTTTTTATTGCTTTACACTTGAAAAATTAAGTCTCTAAGCAAGAAAATGTGTATATGATTCCTCAAACTCTGAGTGGGTGCT
Organism: Saccostrea cuccullata; assembly: GCF_032062105.1. Lineage (NCBI taxonomy): Eukaryota > Metazoa > Mollusca > Bivalvia > Ostreida > Ostreidae > Saccostrea > Saccostrea cuccullata. Next base: position 6,822 of record NW_026937473.1, on the reverse strand, counting down.
AATCCATTGGATGTATCAACTTAATATCTAGTTTTTCATCTGATCAAATTTAAGGAAACCAGTCATATGTACTTTTAAGTTAATAAACAAGAGGCCCATGGGCCAAAATGCTCACATGAGACACTACCGTATGGAGGGTTTTCTTGGCAGGTGTAAAATTTGGAGTTTTGCCTGCTCAAAGGATATGCCAACAATTTTTACATATTTATTTTCACAGAGACAGGGTTACAACTTCTCCACATTTGAAAATTTAACCATGGAGGAAGCTGCGCGAAGAAGAAATGTGGCCGAAAACACGAATGCGTCTTAGACTTCCCAATCTTCATTAATCAATAATTGGTTTTACAATTTTAAACTTACCTACTGCAACACAAAACAATGAAATAACTAACATTTTTAAAGTTAAAAAAATAATAATTAAATTGAAAAGAATTTATCCTGTATCTTACCTCACAAATTTACCAAAATTTGCGAAAAACTGTAGTAACCTTCTGAAGGAATTTAAAGAAAAATTGTTGATACAGGTAGTCAGTAACCATGGCAGTATTTTTCAGAAATTAATAATTATAGGAATTGTAGCCTGTTGTATAAAATGTTTTGTTTCAATATGACTAAAATTGATGAATGGGTAGTATTTTTTTTTAAGTTAACACACAAAGGAACATTCGGACCAGTGTCCCTTTTTTACTAAATGTTTTATTTTTCTACATATTGCATTTATCACCAAGTTTTGTTTACTAATCCACGTGCCCAGTGCTAAAAATAGCGCCACGCGATGTTTCATAACAACAGGAAGTAACTCTAAAACTAAGACTGAAACTAAGACGGCGATTGAGGCGTAAGCCCTTTGCACATTTTATCAAAAAGAGTTAAAGCTTAAAAAACAGAGCATGGGAAATTGATTAAATACAGAAGAATATGAAATTTATATAGATATTTTTTCTGGCACAAAAAGTTGAATCGCAAGCATGATGATTATCATGCTCGCAATTGTCATCTTTTATAAACCTGCTTTATATCTAATCATGTAGTTAACATGTTGAAGTTCCCCCAAATTATTTACATGTGTACAGGATAATAAACTCTCAAAATATTGATCATCTGATCAGCTGATTGACTGTCCATTGATTGTCACGCTTCACAGCATAGTCGCTGATTAACGACGTGTTTGTTTAGCACAGTCCGCTTTCCTTCGAGGCATGCGAGGTGCATGACAGTCGTAGTATAAACACAATTAACTACTCAAGTCATTAAAAAAGTAGGGTGTCAGGACTGAAATGCAATAAAATTTAATCATGCCGGATGCCAATTTTAACCATGGCACAGCTCGTTTAACCATGGCGCACATAAATTTAACCGCCATGGTAAAACCCCTTGTGGAGAACCTTGGTTACAACTCTTTCCAAGAGAAAACTAAGACCTAAGACGAGTACTTAATATTTTAGCGATTAAAATATTAGCGGGCTACTATTAAAACGCCAAAATTAGCACCTGTTAAAATAACCTGCTATATGTTTAAGCAATTGCTGGTTAAACAATTTTTACCCTTTTTCTCTTATGTAAAACTTTGATCACCATTCTGGCCCAACCCTATCCCCAGGGGTCATGGTTTGAGTAAACATAAATTGCCATTACCAGAGGATGTTTACAGTGAAACTCGTTTAGTACGAACACGGATATAGCGAATTCACGGATATAGCGAAGTTATCTTGGATCCCCTGCTATATACATTTAAGGAATTCCTTCTACAGATACAGCGAATTACGGATATAGCTAAGTAATTTCATAGGTCCCAGTGACTTCATTATAACCGAGTTTTGCTGTAGATCTTTATATGACTAATATGCCTTTGCCATTCTTGAGAAAAAATTTTTTTTTTTCAAATTTCCCTATTCATTTCTGTGTAAAACTAAAATCTCTCTATTGGACCCACCGTATATTCAGGAGTCATGGTCTTTACATGCTATTCTTGAGATTATGTTTCCTATGTATGCTTGTGTAGAACTCTGATAGCTAATTGTGGCCAGACCCTACCCCTTAAGTCATGATACGAAGAAAATTGAATCTAAACAATATAATAAAACATTCTTTTATGGTTAAATTTTTCTTGCCCAGTGGCACTTTGAAGATTTTTGAAAGATGCCATCAATTTTTTTACTTATTCTTGAATATCTCTTTTTGAAAAATCTTGAATCCCCTATAATCAGGGATACTTTGTGCTATGTTTAATTGATATTGGCCCAGTGGTTTGGAACAAGATAAAATTATAAAAATTCTACAACAACATCAGCAAACATTTCTATCAGAAAAGCTCACTTGAGTCTTTGGTTCAAGTGAGCTAAAAATTAAAAGTTACCTAAATCATGTATCTCCTTCAGTTTCTTCTATCAGATGCATACTTGCCAACTCACCCGATTTCGTCGGGTCACACCCGATTTTTCAACCCGTAACCCGATTATTTTTTATGACCCGGCGGGTCATGCTTATCACCCGATTTTTGCCGATCAACCCGAAAATCTCCCGATTTTCCGGATTTGGTTCGTAAATTAGGTTGCACTTTTAACTTCCAGTTACAACCCAAGCTTAGATCTACGTAAACAATTACAATACCGATGGATTAATTATCAGTGCAGGTGTAAACAATTAACTGGGTGTTGTTTTGACAAATCAATGTTTGAAGTCAATTAAAATGGCTTCCGATAGAACTAGATCGTTATCAGGGCCAACAGGAACAAATTGAACCAAACACATGTCTCTGATTGAACCAAGAAAAAGAGAAACAATATTTATGTACATATCAAGGAATCTTGGGAAAAAAACTTTTATTCTAGATAAAATGCAGTGATCGAAGACAGTGTAGCTAGGCCTAACTTCACATTTAAAACATATTGTAGTAGTTAATTAATTAAGAGAGAGGAAAAATAACTTCAAAACTGAAATTAATATATACAGAAAGTGAGAAACTGAAAAGGCTTTTAAAAAAAAATGCACACTTACTTCAGGTCAATACTGATACATGAAACCTTCAATTTTCATTTTTAACATGTAAATTTAAATCAAATTATGTATGAATTTTTTGTCATAGTAAATTAAATCCTTTTTCAATAAAAGAATTCTCAATACACAAATACTTTGTATATATATGTATAAAATTTGATCATGGTATATATGTCGTGAATGTCGTTACGCGTTATGACCAGATTTTTTACTTTCCAAATCTGGTCATGACCAGATTTTTACATGCTGGAGGTTGGCAAGTATGATCAGATGTAATCAGTAAATGTTTAAATTTTTCATGCATAAATAGCTTATCTTGACATTTCATGACACAATTATACAGCTGATAAGACACCGGAAATATTGTTATTGTCAAATATTTCATCAATCAATAAGGCTGAAATGATTAACGGAAATATCAACATAACGATTCACTGCAATATCTTCAATATAACTGGTTGATCTAATATTTGATTCACCATCTCGATTTTGGGTTCAATGTTTTTTTTATAATTGGGTTTGTTTACTCCTTGAAATAGATCGGGTTCCACCTCATTTTAATGGTTTGATACACATGAGGGAAAAAATGGCAACGGAAAATGTTTCAGGGCAGGCTGTCTCTTCTAGTATTGACAAAAAGTGCTTTTTTAATCTACATAAGCAAAGAACTCTTCATTGTTTCACCACCTTTCACTTGCCTTTTGAAATCTGAATACATATTTTTTTTTTAACCTTTTCATTTGTTTCTTCTTCAAGATGTATCACATCGAAAAAATTGAATTGTGACACAAGTACTGCAATATGTATCGTATCGTGGAGGGGCAAATTGTTTCAGCCCTATCAATCAATACTATGAACTCTAACAGAACTTTTATGTATCAGACTTCCTATTCTTGAACCCCTGAAATACCTCTATGTCATCTCATCATTTTCCTTACAAGAAACTTTCAAAAAGTACTGAATATTCTTTGAAAAAAACAAGAGGTCCATGGACCACAGTGCTCACCTGAGTTACTTCAGCCATGCTGTTCTTCAACAGATAATCACCCTTATAATACTTATAGTACTATGGCCCAACCCTACTGCTGAGGGTCATGATTTAAATAATTTAGAATCTACACTACACTAAGAAGCTTCCACACAAGTTTAAACTTTTCTGGCACAGCGGTTCTTGAGAAGATTTTTAAACATTATACCAATATTTTTCTAAGTAAAACTTTGATTCTCTATTGTGACCCAACCTATATCTAAGGGCCATGATTTGAACAAATTAAATCTACTCAACCCAAGGCTGCTCTCATTTTATATTCAGCTTTTCTGGCCCAGTGGTTCTTGTAAAGAAGAGTTTGAAAGATTTTTCCTATACATTTCAATGTACAACTTTGATTCCTTATTGTGGCCCCACACTACCCCAGGGGCCAATATTTAAATGATTTAGAATCTACAATATCTATGGAAACTTTCACAAAAGTTTCAGCTACTCTGGCCTAGTGGTTCTTGAGAAGAAGATTTCTTAAAGACCCTACCCTATTTTTGCCTTTTCTTGATTATCTCCCCTCGGAAAATGCCTTAGCTCTTCAAAAATTGGCTTAGTGGTTCTTGACAAGTTGAAAATGTGAAAAGTTTACAGATGGAGGGACAGACAGATGGACAGACAGACAAATTTGAAAAGCCGGCAACCAGGTGATCAGAAAAGCTCACTTGAGCTTTCAGGTCAGGTGAGCTTATAACAAGAGCCCCATAGGTCACAAAACTCACCAGAGTAAATATGTTCCTGCTGATTTTCATCATCAAATTTTATTCCTATGCAAAAATTTGGTTCCCTGTAGTGCCCCCACATTACCCAAGGAAAATTAGAAAAGTAGAAACATGTCCATAGGACATCTGCCCAGAGTTCATTAGAACATGGACATTTGTATAGGTACATGTATATGATTTTAGTTTGATGAAAATACCTTAAATGGTTTCTTTAAAACTGAGTTTAATACACAATATATAATAATAATAAAGTCAAAGATCACTGAGAAGGTCAAGGGAAAACAAGTCTTTATAGAGATGTTTTTGAATCAATTGTCCCCCCCCCCCCTCTCCATAATTGAAATCAAATAATTGAAATTTTTCTAAGTTCAAGGGGCATAATTCTGTCAGAAATTGTTCAATCCTACCCAATACTTACTGGACCTCAAGATTTTTATGATAGATCTGTATATCAGGAAAATGAACGAAAACTAAAAATAAATTAATAATTGCTCAAAATAGAACTTGTCCGAGATATTCTTATGATTAAACTGTTTAACAATTGAAATTTCATTTCAGTATGTCCAACCTCTACAAAGACAATAAACGGAAACTGCAAATAATTGAAATCTTTCTAAGGAGCATTACTCTGTCAAAAATTGCTTGATTAGGCTATCTAAATTTAATTCTCTGGTTCTCAGGCCAATTTTCTCCAAAACAGATGCGGGAGGGAGGCATTTTATTTATATCATTTTATTGGTAATAAAGTAGATGAGGGAGGTATTTTTTTATATATAATTTTAATTTTCGAATTTTCTTTACAATAAAAATAATTTTTTTTTAATCACAGATATACTTTCCATGTCTGATCAAAAGGTTTGCTTTATCCATTGCTTATCAGCGTGTGAACATCGTAGGCAATGTCTTCGAATGTATTTTCAAAGGATGTAGCCAAAATCTCTTTGAAAATGGCTACCGGAAGTGATATTTGAATACTAAACTACGAAAAAATAAACACAGGGCCAGCATTTTTTTATTTTTAGGTTTACAAACATCAGAATGAAAAAGTCTCATAGGAGGAGGAAATAAAAAAAAAAAAGAAATTATTTTGATAAATTGTTGACTTTTGTACATTCATTTTGCTTCTTTTTCAATGCTCTCCTCATCGGCTCCTTGCCATTGGACACAAAATAGTTACAAATAGGAAGGTAGAACCTTTAAGTGTTTATTTCATCTTCTGCCAGTTTGGGTCATGCAGTGATATAAATTTTATGAAGTTGGTCAAAATACAAATTTTTAAAAAAATCATTTTTTTAACTATTTCAATATATATTCATCTTTTTAATATATGTTAGGTGAATGTGTAGAAATTGTTCTAAAATATACTTGAGACCTAAAATAATAATTCCTTTCAATCATAAAACAGACAGGGAGTATTGGGGAGTGAAGTGAAAATTTTTTTCAATTAAGTGTAAAATAATTTTTCTGGCTGCCACATTCAAAACGATACTACATGCCTGTATATACATGTATTTGTATAAACTTGTTTTTTAATAGTTGAAATATTTAATTTCTTTAGGCTACTGTTAATTCTTCCTAAAATGTACTTAACTTTGTCTTCTCCCATATAGTTTTATTCATTACATCAGATGCATAAGCAATCCTTTTCTGAAGAATTATGCTTATATTGTAAGCTATAACAGAGACCTAAACAATGTCTTTGGCAATAGCTACCACTGGCAGTTTTAAACATGTGGGAGGAAAATAATTTACAGACCTGTAGAGTGTAGATACTTTTGAATACAATAATATAATTATCTCACCAGCATATCATTGTGCAACAAAGTCGTCAGCATTTTATTTGTCCTCTGAACGGGTGAAACGTTTTGAATGGCAATCCTATCGATAAACTTTTACACTAAACCAAGCTATGGTGCTGCTATAGACTTTGCAAATCTACCTTTATTTACCCGCCATGTTCATCTTAAAACCGGAAGTACGAGTTCGTAAATTTGAAATCTCGATCCCGACTCAAATTTGACATCGGAAAAATTCTGTTTTTTTTTCAATTTTATTTTTTGTCCCCCG
>NW_026937472.1:0-7998 GCF_032062105.1 Saccostrea cuccullata | reverse complement strand
GCAAGCCCCCACACTTTCAATTTGCTTCCATCATGTGATGTATATTTCACGTTTATTATATCCCCCGCTTGAAAAGTGGGAGGGTATATAGTCATCGTTATGTCCGTCCGTCTGTCCGTTACGCTTCGGTTTACCAATCTCTTATCCGCAAATCCTCTTATTCCACTAAGTGAAATTTAATGAAACTTTCACAGAATCTTCTAATAGGTTTATTACATATTACCATTGATCAGATCCTATTTTATTTTTTGATCCGACACGTATTTTGGGTTTAGCGACAACAGCAAAATATGGACTTTACCTTTATAACCGTATGGGAAGGCGGGGGTATCATTTAGTGAGTTCATTGCTAACAATACCTCTAGTTTCTCTTTCAGTTTGGGCGCTTGGGTTAACGTCTTGTCCAAATTAAAATTATTATTGAATTTATGAAGTTTCGACATCCCGCCAAAAAAATCCTTGATCTGTCCTAAGGCTAAATAAATGGTACAGCACAAAATGCGTAGGATCTCTTACCTGGTTACAGAGAGAGAGAGAGAGAGAGAGAGAGAGAGAGAGAGAGAGAGAGAGAGAGAGTTCCATATACGAACGAGTAAATAAGAATTATCCGTATTCAACCAGTGTCAAGTATCCCTACCCTAGCTTCCCAGATAGCAAGCTGACATTGGCCCAATGTTGGGCCACCGTTGTAAGTTACGTTGGTCCAATGTCGGAAAATGATATTGGGCCAATGTAATTTTGCTAATCGGCGCAACGTTGCGCCGACATGTTGGCGCAACGTTGGCCCAATGTCATAGAACGATAATTCTTACGTTTGTCCAACGTTGGGCCACTGTTGTCAGTTATGTCAAAATTATCGGACATTGGGCCAACGTTGCGCCATGTCGGCGCAACGTTGCATGATGAGCAAAATTACATTGGCCCAATATCATTTTCCGACATTGGACCAACGTCGGAAAATGTATATTGGGCCAATGTAATTTTTGCTCATGGCGCAACATTGCACTGACATGTTGTAGGGCTGAAACGATTCACCGAAATATCGATATTGTTCGATATAAGTGCTCGGTTCAATATTCATTGGAATCTCGATTTTCGGTTCGATACGTTTTTTTTTATAATCGGGTTTGGTTAACTCTTTGAAATAGGAAAACAGTTTGACACACACGAGGGAGAAAATTGGGACGGTAAAGTTTCAGAGTGGCTGTCTCTGCTATTATTTATACAAATAAAGTGTTCTTAATTTTTGTATCAGAGATGTGCAATTAACAAATTAGTAAATTCAGGCTAGTAAAAATTATAACTACGCATGTAATACATGAAAAGTACAACAGATATTTTACTCATTTTTTGCTATCAAATTCCCAACCAGTGAATATATTTTCCAGGCAGCATCTGTACTGTTCTCCATAATTTTCTCCATTTTGCAGTACTTTCTGACTTATTTACTTCCAAAAACGATGAATTTCCTCCGTTTATTGTAAATACACGCAGATATCTCAAATTATTTACGCGATCACTCAGTCAACTGAAAGATCAGTGTGATTCACATGAAATATATTTTTTTGTATTCAAGGATTTAATATGAAAACAAAATGAATTTATTTTCATTCTAAATGAGCTAGTTCAAAATAATCAGAAAAGGAAAGCTCTTCAGATATTTTTTTTTTAATTCATTTTTATTTTCTGTCATAATCTTTAATTTAATTTTATATGATTTAATTTTAACAAGAGAATGACCTTAATGACTTTTTCAATGATTAATTTTTTTTCAACATTAGTTTTAATTTTTGTCCCTATATTTGGGCTAGTAACTTTTTACTTGGGGCTAGTAACTTTATTGCTGCCACTAGCCCGTGGGTAGTACTTGAATTTTGAAATTGCATACCCCTGGTAGTATATTTCTATTGTAACCACCTTTTACCTTTGTTTTTGAAATCTGAAATTTTCTTTAACCTTATGAATAGTTTCGTTCTTAAATTGTATCGATTGAAAAAATTGAATTGTGACACAAGTATTGCAATACGTATCGTATCTGAGGGGGCGTATTTTCAAACATGTTGGTGCTACGTTGTCAATGTTATACAATGATAATTCTGATGTTGGCCCAATGTAGGCCCAACGTATTTGTGCATATTCATTTTACGTTGGCCCATTTCAAACAATGATAATTCATGTTGGCTCAACATATCTGTGCACAAAGATATTTAGAAATCTATGGAATTCCATTGAAATCTAAGAAATTTCAGGAAGATACAATGAAAACTGAATTCAATTCAATTCAATGTTCAATTTATCATAGATCAAATCTATATTTTTTAATTAAAAAAAATTGTTTCTTTCACAATGTGTTTTCAAACAAATATTATATATACACTTATAGATGTACAATGTAAGCATATTTTTTTCTAAGTATTCTCACTGATCAACATTTCTTTGTAATAAAACAAACTATTTCTTTTTTTAAAATATGATATTTGACTTAATAACATTGGGAGAGTTCATTGAAACCTCAATGGGGTATACAGTTGCAATGAACTTCCAGTTGCCAATGAACATTTACCGTACAAAGTTAATGACTAGACTAGAGTGACAAACACATGTATTAAGACAAAATATCCACTACAACTATATTAATAAAAAGATCCCATAAAATCAACACAGTCACGCTATTTTCCCCGAATATGCCAAAGATCCTAATTTATGATTTAGATCCGAAATTTCTCAAGTGTCTGCTTGAATCACTTCCTCACTGATATCCCATGAAATTCACAAATGAATTCACTTTAGTTTAAGTATGAAGGCTCAGAAAGTTCGATGTTGATCGTTCCCGTAGACACTTACTTTTCTGGCACAATTTCTGAAAGAAAAAATGACAATCAGGATGTATTATCATCGATTATCTATCGCATTTATATATTATTAACATATAAATATATGACAAATAATAAAGTAAGGCTCTACAAGAGTACAAGACTGTTAAGACAATTGGTTACTTCAACCTGACAGTTCAGTATACATGTATTGAAGAATAGAAATTCACTATCTTGCAGTGTCTTTCTTTTGGTTCAAATTAGGATTAATTTCGATAAATGTAAAAATTTGAGAAGTTTACAGATGACAAATGAATACTACACACTGATGAGAAAACTCGCTTTGTTTAACTTTGAACTTAAAATGGCTCAAGTAAGGTTAGGGCTAGACCTAAAGCTCTATGCCTGACTTACATTGAATAAGATATAAGATACATGTATTTCAATTCATGTGATTTTATAGATCTAATCAGAAAATTTAAAAAATCTTAGAATAACTTTGTGTTAATTTCCATACTGCATTTGTCCTTCTTGTGAGCATTCAGATTCCTGTAAATAATGCATGTATAATTGTGCATCATAGAATATGTCAAAATGATAGCTATTCTTAATAATTTATGCATAAGTATTTGATATAAAATAATTAATATGCATAGATGTGCTAATTCACAGCATGTTTAGATTACTTGTCAGAATCCATTGTTATGTATTTTTAGGATAAGGAAAATAAGAATATAAATCTCTTGTTAACTTGGTACATAGAAGTCTGCAATATTTTTATAGTTCTATGCTAAAAGATACAAGTTAATAAAAACAATATTAGGTTATTTGTGTTAAATGAAAATTTGAGCTGGTTCTTACCATTTATACAAGCTGACTATTCGCCTGTGGGAATCGTCTCGGGCACAGTCCACTGCATGCAACTATTAAATAATCAAAATAAGTGCTAAAAATGATCTTGAACATGCATTTAAAATTAAAAATCATTTTATTACATTTTACATCATACTCTATAAATGTTGAAGAGAGGAACACTAAAATTCCTGAATCGATCCCAAACGAGGAAATTCGGGTTGAAATCCATCTTTTTTAGAAGTTTAGAAGTTTTAAAATATTAAAACAAAACTGAAATAACGCTTGCTCAAACGATTTTACTGCCAGGCATTTTATGTGTAGTGTCCTGACTAAGGAACAGTAGCAGAAGCAATTATTCATTCAAGGACACATGTTAAATTATTTTGTACATTGTACCTATACCGCAGTATGGGTCATAAAATGTCTTCATCTTCTGTCAAAACAAAAATTCCACCCAAAGCTAGTCATGATTCTACTTTTTGCGACACTCTCCTCCGAACTTTCCTTCTGTACAACATCAGCATGACTGCGTGGAACACACAAAAATTTAAATTTCGGCTTGGCGTGTTGTTTAAATTTCAAAATTGCATTTCGAGCCCGACTTCGATCCCGATGTAATTGTAATACTAGTCGACATTTCTAGAGAAAAATCTAAGTTATATTCCATAGTTTTGAAAATCTACGTATTACTAAGGATTAAATAATTAAAAATGAATAAATAAACAAATAAATATAAATTAAAATAAATAGATAATTTTTTTAAACGTTTCAGCATAGCAACAGTGGTTCAACAATGTCGGGCCGACATTATACAGATGTCCATACTTCAACATTTAAAATAACAATGTTCAGGCACGTAGCAAAAATGGGGGCTGACCCCCCCCCCCCCACCCACACACACCCCCCAAAACATTACCTTTAGTACAGAAAATGTCTATTGAAATGCCCCCCCCCACACACACACACACTGTTTACCGCAGTATAGTAATATCAAGGAAAATTTGCTTGTCAAATTTTTTCAGGTATTAAATTAAAAAAAAAATTCTGTGGTTGCCCCCCTCCCCCAACTTTCAAAACGATGCTACGTGCCTGATGTTGGCCCAACGTTGGAACAATGTCAGTGCACCAACTGTTGTAACGACAATGTTGGACCGATGTTGGTACAATGTCAATGCACCAACTGTTGTAATTACAATGCCGGGCCGATGTTAGAACAATGTCAGTACACCGACTGTTGTAATGATAATGTCGGACCGATGTTGGCCCAATATCGTTCTACCAACTGCGATATGTAGCCGATCTACCAACCATATGCCAACATCGGCTGAACCAACGTCAGCTTGCTATCTGGGTTATCTCACAAATACTCCAACAGAAATTATTTTTATATTTAAAAAATAGCTGGACTATCAGGCAGGGATACTGAAATCTCAAAAGACTCTCTATAACAACATAATTATAAAACAGTTACATTCCTCAAAATGCACATACTTTGTGGTCGGAGTGACACATTTTTAAAAAAAGAATCTCAAAATTGAATTCGGTAGAAATGTCTGTCTTATAAGAATATTTAAATAACGATCATGTCATTATTTTTTGCATCCCCCCCGCCTAAAAAATCAAATGCCTAAATGTCAGTCTGAACAGGGGATGGCTTTTCTCCGTGTGTTTGTGTGTTAAAGAACGTATAGATATACACATAAAAAATTGTATTTTGGTTAAATGCTTTTAAGATTTGAAGTAAATAATTACCATAAATCAAATTACTTGGTTTAGATTTGAGATTAGTACTAAAATAATCAGTTATAATTGACAAATGAATTTTGCGATGCAAACCAACTGCAGACTATATACATGACTTTGTATAGAATGTATATTAGACCTACATGTAGATAGACAATTCAAAATTATAGTTATGAACAGCAGTTATAATCCCCCCTTTCAGCCGCGAAAAACCAAATAACGTCTCTTTCAACTTGTGATATTTTCCCTGACCAAAATCTGGTCAGCACGGACTTGTATCGACGTGCTAGTCTGTACGGAGTATTGGCAGTGTGTTTACTATTGAGCTTTTACGCAGTTTATTTCTTTTTTGTGATGCATATTTAAAAATGGAATTCAGGGTGTATATCACTTGACTTATGCACATCTTCGAACCGATGCAGTAACCTTATTACGAGGTATGGGTACGTTACAGCGTTCGAGGCGTTTTCTCGATATGCATCAATTGCATAAGAGCTGCAAATCAAAGACGTTGGTTTTTTTGTTCCATTTAAATGATATAATTTCAAAATGTGTTTGCAGATTTTACTGCTATTCATTTCAAATTTTTTCTCATAAATTGGCGCACTGTAAAAATACGTACTCGTGCATCTAAATTTCTCTGCCAAACTTCATTTTTTTCTTTTGATTCAAATCAATAATTATCTGATTATTCAGAAATATGATTATTATGTTGTTTATTGTAGTTTTGAAATGTCTTGATCACCTCATGTGTTTCTTATGCTTTACCATCGGAGATGTGCACAGGTCGATACCCAAACCAAAAAATCATTGAAGTGTAAAGAGCGCATTGGGGTATATATCGTTACAATGAGACAAAGTATCTGAAAAAATATGGCGGAATACGGCTATAGTTGGTATGAAATAAGTCGTACATAATGAAAATGTTGTGTTTTTAAGAATTCATGTCAGCTTTAAGCACAATATTAGTGAAACAACCTTTGTTTTCGGGTTAATTGAATTTGATGTTACAGGAAAAGTGGATTATAAAAATAGAGGGACGTACAATAAATAATGTCATCAGCTCAATGACACACAACATAGAAATCATATGCCATGAATCTTCAAAGTTTATATCAGTTTATATGAGAGCTTTTCATCACATAATTCCATTATGGGAAGCTGGAAAACAAGGGCTACTCGAGAAATTGCATTTAAAATGAATAGGCAAGAATCAGTAGACTAGAGTGAAATTAAACGCTTCATTAAAGCTGTGGAAAACGTGTTAAGAAACCCAAAAAATATTTATTGAAATATGTTTAATTTACAGCAACCAATGCCTATTTTATATGAGCAGATGGATTTCAATAAACAAAAATGATATAACGGACATCAAAAATGGGTACCGTCCATGGCTACAAGGACATACAACAACCAATGTGTTATTGCAAAATTCCAACAAATTATAGCTGAGTATGTTTGGTTTACTTTATGACACAAAGCAAATTTGATAGAAATCATCGGGGGTAGTTCATAAGTTGTTCAAATTCTTATTGAGGGCGTAATTTCAATTTCTGGAAGAATCTAGAAAGCAAAATGTTTGCAAAAAAGTGAAAGGTTTATGAGAGGAAGGAGCCAGAATGAGGAATCCATCACATTAAACTTCTTCATGACAGCGTCCAAACCCACGTGCTATGAAGAATAAAGGAGTTCTGGGAATAAAAAGAAAGATAAAGTTTTGTCACACCAACATTATTGGCCAGCAATGTCAACGTTTGACTTGTTTCATTTTCCATACTTAAAAAACACCTTCAGAAAGAAAAAAACAAGTGCAGGAAATCATAGGACCTGCCATATTTCAGTATATGAAGGGTCACACTCAGAAAAGTGTTCTAAAACAATTAGAAATTGAATTAAAATGTTGCTGACATGTGTTTTATTTCAAAGAGAATATATTAGTTAAATCATTTTGCACGTTCAAAGTTTTTGAAGAGTTATCTGCCTTTGATGAAAGGAAGAAAGTTTTTGATTTTTAAACTTTCTGCGGTAAATAATTAACTTTATTTCATAGTTTAATATATAGGGAGTTAATGCATATTTTCACCATGTGCTGCCCCTAGACTTCAAACTTCAAAATTTATGGTGCAATTAATTGGGCAATAATCAAAATTTTGTAAATTACTTTGGTGGAGCATTTTTATTATACCCGCACTTTCTTAAAAAAGTTCGGGTATATTGTTGTTACTCATGTCCGTCCGTCCGTCTGTCACACTTTTCTTCCCTGAACTCCTCCTACATTTTTCACAGTAGCTTAATCATCTTTTGGGAGATGGTGAGGGGTGTCATGTAGATGTGCAGAAAGGTTTCGGAATTTTGATTTGCCCCGGGGGATCAAATGGGGGTCGAAAAATGACGTTTTTTATGCAAAAAGCCCCATCTTCCCTGAACTCCTTCTACATTTTACTCAGCAGCCTAATCATCTTTTGGAAGATGGTTGGTGGTGTCATGTAGATGTGCAGTAAGGTTTTGGAATTTTGATTTTGCCCCGGGGGTTCAAATGGGGATCGAAAAAGTGTTTTTTTTTTTTGCTAAAAGCCCCTTTTTACCT
>NW_026937471.1:0-78858 GCF_032062105.1 Saccostrea cuccullata | reverse complement strand
ACGCCTTATTTTCGCGAGATAGTCATTGACTCTTTATTAGCGAGACATAATTTTCACGAATTGTTGTTTTTCCTCTATATAATCGTAAGGAATACTTTTAAACGCGAGAATGAAATTTTCGCGAGCTCATTGTCTCGCGTAATTACGCGAAAATTAAGTTCTCGCGAATAAAATGTGATTTACAGTATTCATTTTCATGAACGACAATAACATGAGAGCCACATGGATAATAGTTAGAAGTATGAACCGCAGATTATTTTTTTTTTCAGAGATGAATTTAATGTCTGATGATGATATGAAGAAATTTCAATACAGAGAAAAGAAATGGTAACGATTTATTATCGTAGCATAAATTTAGAATGTAAGGTTTGTTTGAAAAAAAAAACTACGCATCAGTTCTATTAAAATCATGTTAGAAAGCATCATAAAGCGCTGCTTTCTAAGTCAGAATATCAAAATAATGTATGTTATTATTAGTAAAAAAAACACATCTGTGAAGAGAAGTTATCTTTCTTCTAAATATTTCTTTATCATGTTTATTTGAAAAAAAAACTGTAATACCAATAAAAAATCTCAAAATTTTAAAATGGTCCTTAAAAACATACAAATTATTCAATCTATAGGGGCTTTGAAATTGGATTTAAATAGTTTGGTTTTTTTTTATAAATATTATAAAACAGATTTCGTCAAATGGAAATTCAGAGGCCTCAAGTAGGAAACTGTGATGAAGAAAACTAGGAGTAGTATTCATATTTTGTACTTTGAAAGATTATAGTTATCTGTCTTTCCAGAGGGTTGGTACCCCTTAAAAATACTTATAAATGGTCGTTCAAAGCACTTTTTCAGGGAAGAAGTTAATTCTAAATATGGTTAGACAGTTTCTAGTGATTTGCTAAATAACGTTTTGCTATAAATATATTTTCCCTTTATAAACTAAAAGAAAGCCCAAACCTTGTTTACATTATTAAGAATTTTTAGTTCTTTATCTCCTTTGTAAATCAACAAATGATCTTCAAATGTTTGCTGATCATTAAGGAATTGTAAATATTACACGCAAATTCAAAGATTTGTAGTCCCCGCTTTCGGTGTCTTTTTGGGTGAGGTGTCATTTTTTTTTATGACATTTTTTGTCTAATATGAACGCCCTATCATAAGTCATATATTAAGAAATTATCACTGAATTCCAAGGTCGAAGGGTTAGTTCTTGGTATCCAATAACAAGAGGCCCAGGGGCCACAGCGCTCACCTGAGCACATCGGGCTTGAATTTACTCCCCCCCCCCTCCAGGCATTCATCATTTGAACAAACTTGAATCTACACTACTTGAGGATGATTCCACATAAGTTTCATCATTCCTGGCCCAGTGGTTCTGGAGAAGAAGATTTTTAAAGATTTTTCCTTTATATTCCTATGTAAAACTAGGATCGGCCATTTTGGCTCCCCCCTTGCTCCGGGGGTCTTGATTTGAACAAACTTGAATCTACACTACCTGAGGATGATTCCACATGAGTTTCATCTTTCCTGGCCCAGTGGTTCTAGAGAAGAAGATTTTTAAAGATTTTTCCTATATATTCCTTTGTAAAACTTGGGTCGGCCATTTTGGCCCCACCTTTGCCCCGGGGGTCATAATTTGAACAAACTTGAATCTACACTACCTGAGGATGATTCCACATGAGTTTCATCTTTCCTGGCCCAGTGGTTCTGGAGATGAAGATTTTTAAAAATGCCATTAATTTTTAACAAATTCATGATTATCTCCCCTTTGAAGAGGGCGTGGCCCTTTATTTGAACAAAATTTAATCCCCTTCACCCAAGGATACTTTGTACCAAGTTTGGTTGAAATTGGCCCAGTGGTTCTTGAGAAGAAGATGAAAATGTGAAAAGTTTACGACGACAACAACGACAACAACGACGACAGACAACGGACAAATTTTGATCAGAAAAGCTCACTTGAGCCGAACTAAAAAATCTTCTCAAAAGTATTACATATGTGAAGTATGAAAGCCCTAGTCCTTACCATTCAAAAGTTATGGTCAAGGTTAAATTTTTATCATAAGTACAAAAAATTTCCAAGGTCAAGATCAAAAGAACAAGGTTGTTGCTATCAAATCAAAGGTTTTGCCACAAAGAATACATATGTGAAATATGGAAGTCCTGATTTCTACTGTTCAAAAATTGTGGCCAAGTTCAAAGTTTTTGAAAAGTAGGTCAAACTCCAAGGTCAAAGTCCAAGGGTCAAAGTTGTTGGTATTCTATAAAAGGTCTTCTAACAATATTATATATATGAAGTATGAATGCCATAGTCCTTACCATTCAAAAGTTGTGGTCAAGGATAAAGTTTTTTTTTATAAGCACGGAAATCTCCAATGTCAAAGTCAAAAGGTTAAAGTTTAGTTGTTGTTTTACCAATAAAAGGACTTGCTTCAAAGAATACATATGTGAAATATGAAAGTCCTAGTACCTACCATTCAAAAGTTATGGCCAAAGTAAAAGTTTGGAATTTTCGTGTAAAAGTGGGTCAAACTCCAAGGTCAAGGTCAAAAGGTCAAATTTATTGAAATCTAAAGAAAGGTCTTGTCACAAGGAATACACATATGAATTATGAAAGTCATAGCTCCATCCTATCAAAAGTTATGGGCAAGGTTAAAGTTTTTGTGACGGACGGACATACTAACGGACAGACGAATGAGATTTAATGTCCTCTCGCTTTCGCGAAAGCAGGGGACAAAAATTGTTTGCTTTATAAAGCAGTTGATCTAAATTGATGTCCATGTCACTTTGAGGAAAATAGCCTTTTTTTAAAAAAAAAAAAAAAAAGAAGGTTTCGTCATAACCAGAAACGCCTGTAGGAAAGGAGATAATATTTTATAAAGGGTTTTTACCCTCAAATTGAAAATAACAATTTACTTTTTAAGGTCTTCCGTCTTCACGGAAGACCTTCTAGTGATTCTATTGTTTCTTATTATTAAGGTCTTCCGTCTTCACGGAAGACCTTATAGTTATTGCTCTGTTTCTTATTATTATTATTATTATTATTTTTCTGACACGATTTCTCGACAACTACTGGATAGAATTACATGAAATTTTCAGGAAAGATGTGTTGTAAGATACTCTTGAAAGTTCCAAGACAGTTTTTGGAAATTCCTCTCTGGTGCCAAGTTTTGGACCATTTTCCTGATTTTAAAACGACATTTTGTCCACGATTAAACTCAAAAACGGTAAAAGATATCAATGTGAAACTTTCAGAGTTTATAGATGATGATCAATGCTTTCCAGGACGCAACTTTTCGTTCGTCGTCAGTACTTCCTGTCGCTACCGGAAGCCAATTCAAAAAGTCCAAATTTTCAACATTCTTTGTTTTTCAATATTTTTCATTTATTTTTGGAATATTAATAGAGACTCTTCTATTGATGCTTACTATATAAGTTGTTTTAATATTGGTTAATCTGAACTCTAGATATTAATATTTGAAAATCTGAAGCGGGCCCAAGATGGCGGCTGTCTCTGTCAACTCCGACATTTCGCGAGTAGGGGCTTATGGAGGCAGCTGAGCGTTTGATTAAACCTTTCTGACATAAGGATACATGAAATGCAAAAAACTACTTGGACTCTCACGTAGAAGTACGTTGCAATTCAGTGTCAATCTTAAAAAACTTAATTTACGTTTCACTGCTTTAGTGTTACTGGGCTAGATACGATATGTAATATGTACAATGTGTTAAATATACTTTCCTAACGCCGAAATAAAAATAAAGGTGATAAGAATGTATTATTTAATTACTTTCATTGAAGCTATTGCACCTCTTTAATAGATCAGTACAAAGAAAAGGTGCGAATATTTACGCGTGGCGTTTGACACGAAATTATGAATATTGGCCCGCCTTTTATGATTCTTAGACAGGTGTACTCTTGCAAAAGTATACACAAGTATATTCAAAGCAGTATTCCCAATAGCTAAATGGTTCGCGCGTTGGTTAGAGAAGAGAAAAAAAAGGCGCATTCACGTTGGCGACCTGGATTCACCCCTCCTTGTGATCAAAATCTTGAATCACTTTTTATTTCGATTTTACAAGTTTTTTTTTTCCTGAATCGGACGGAAGACCTCTCGTTGCTCGCAACGAGATCGTATCTAGTTATTATTATTATTATTATTATTTTTCCGTACACCAAATTTTGTGCACGCGATTTCTCGAAGACTACTGGGTGGATTTTCATGAAATTTACAGAAATTATGTATTTTTATTTGAAGTTATTTTTTCCGAGAGATTTTTTGAAAATTCGCTTCTGGTGCCAAGTTACGGGACATTTTCTGATTTTAAAATGACATTTTGTCTACGGTTAATCTCAAGAACGGTAGAAGATAAAAATGTGAAACTTTCAAGGATTATAGATCGTAATATTTCCTATCCAGGACGCGACCTTTCGTTTGTCGTCAGTACTTCCGGTCGTTAGGACAAGCGAATTAAAAAAAATGTATTTTCTAACTTTTTTGTTTTTCAATATTTTTCATTTATTTTTGGAATCTTCATAAAGACCCTTCCATTGATGCTTACTATATAATTTTTTTGAATATTTATAAATATAAACTCTAGATATTAGCATTTGAAAATCTGAAGCGAGTCCAATATGGCGGCTGTCTCCGTAGACTCTGCCATTTCGCAATAGGGGTTTATGGAGGCAGCCGAGCGTTTGATTAAACGATTCTGACATAAGGATACATGAAATGTAAAAAACTACTTCGACTCTCACGTAGTAGTGAAATTGTTCGAGGAGTTACCTCCTGTTACTTGTTTATATTATAAAAGATAATCAATGTAAATATTGTAATTAATTGGTCAATTGACTAAAGAATTATACAAGTATTATTGATAAATGATGTTCTGTTAGAAAATAATAATAGTGTTGCCAAAAGAAAGGCAGTCTGTTGTATTTTATCAATATGATATCTGATAACTTATGATCATTGATTAAGTTGAGGTACAAGGGGGCCATACAGCCAATTGGCATGTGTCTACACTTTGGTACAGAAACTAATTAGTGTATCGATCAAATCGAAATGTGCAAAGTTGCCGTAGTCAGTGACTAGTTTAAATATAGCTGTGTGACGTTAACTATAGGTTTGTCATTAGTACAGAGAAGCTCTTACAAAGTTAAGAACTGTGTAAGTATATTGTAGCTACTTGGCTAGAGTTATATAGGCAATTTGGTAAGCAGGCTAAATCAAGAGGCACCAGGCAGGTGGCTGTTGACTTATATAATCAGTTGTATGGTGAGGCAATTGTCATATGGCACCAGGCAGGTGCCGGTATTAACTGAAGATATATAATTGTACAAAGCACTTAGGTCATTTGATTTAAATACACCAGACAGGCGACACCGTGTCATATTAATATCTATATATATTGCATTCAATCATATCCTCAGTAAAACTCGGTAATCCGAGCACGGACCTACTGACCGCTCAGGTCCGACACGTTACATTAGTAAGTTGCAACTGAGTGTCAATCTTAAAACTTAATTTCCGTTTCACTGCTTAAGTGTAACTGGGCTAGATACAATATGTTATGTGTATAATGTGTTACATATACTTTCTTAACGTCGAAATAAAATAAAGGCGCTAAGAATGTTTTATTTTTAAAATTTAATTGAAGCTATCATACCTATTTAATAGATCAGTCCAAAGAAAAGGCACGAATATTTACTCGTGGCGTTTGGCGCGAAATTATGAATGCTTTTTATAATTCTTAGACTGGTGAACTGTTGCAAAAGTATACACAAGTATGTTTAGAGCAGTACTCTCAATAGCTTAATGGTTAGCGCGTTGAAGATAAAAAAGTAAAAAAAAAAGCGCATTCACGTTGGCGACATGGGTTCAATCCTCCTTGTGACCAAAATTTTGAATCTCTTTTTAGCTCGATTTTACGTGAGTTTCTTTTCCTAAAACGGACGGAAGACCTCTCGTTGCTCGCAACGAGATCGTATCTAGTTGTCTATATTATTTCATGCAATGAAATGCATGATGTACTTAGATACAACATACATGTATGTAGCAACCAAAAATCCATCAAAGTTATCTTTCTTGCGAGAGTCTTTTTTTTTCCATTTGCGACTTCGAAGGACATACTTAACATAACTCAAAAGTCGGATTGATAAGAAAGAAATGCACTAAAACAAAATAATTAATATGTACACAAATGAAATGAGGAAAGGTGCACTTTGATATAGTTAAATGAAAGGAACTCTAGACACATATATTAAATCAAATGCATGTTGACAGTTTGGGGGATGAAAATGGTGTCCGGTGCCATATATCGGTAAAACAAAATGTGTTTGTGAAACACTGTTGCCCCCGTATGTCAACAAAGCAAAGATTAAACTTTTCTTAAATGCAAATTTAATATATTGTTACAAAAAGTATTCTCACTGGAAATACAATTGTTATGAAATGTGAGACTAGGCCAAGGTTTAAGTTTTTTCATAAGTACGGAAATCTTCAAGGTCAAGGTCATTGGTATCCAATAAAAAGGTGTAGCCACACAAAATACATATGTAAAGTATGGAAGCCCCAACTGTTCAGAAGTAATGGACAAGTTTAAAAATATTAAAAGTAGGTCCAACTCCAAGGTCGATGTCAAAGGGTCAAAGGTCTTGCTATTAAATGAAAGGTCTTGTGACAAAGATAAAATATGAAAAATATGAAATCACTAGCCTTAACCCTTTAAAAGTTATGGTCAAGGTTTCATGTTTAAAAGTAGGTCAAACTCCAATGTCAAGGTTTAAGGTCAAAGTTCTTGTTATCCAATGAAGACTAATCTCAAAAGGATTAAATATGTGAAGTATGAAAGCCCGTTCAAAAGTTATGGCCAAGTTAAAAGTTTTTTAACAAGTACGGAACTTGTCAAGGTCAAGCGCTCAAGGTTTTTTGGTATCAAATGAAATGTATTGCAACAAAATTACATATGTGAAGTATAAATGTCCTCGTATCTACTGTTCAAAAGATATGGCCAGAGTAAAAGTTTGGAATTTTTGTGTTGAAGTGGGTCACACTCGAAGGTCAAAATGTCAAATTTGGTGGTACCCAAAGAAAGGTCATATCACAAGAAATACACATGTCAACTATGAAATTCATAGCTCTGCTGAATCAAAAGTTAAGGGCAAGGTTAAAGTTTTCGCGGACAAACACAGAGACAGACATCTAGACACACAGACGGACACGACAAAAACTATATACCTCCGAAACTTCGTTTACGGAAGAACAATTACAGTAAAATATAAAACTTCAATAAAAATAGCAAAACCTTGATTGCAGCTTATTTTTGAATACCCCTGCAATGACTTTTCGTTGTATCCCTGAAGTGGCCTTCGAGACTATAGATTTTAGAGTCAGCCTGTAATGGAATTATCTTGGCTTTGTGACAGCGAGGTTAGGGACCAGGGAAGATTTGATTGATTCCCGAACTCCTAAATCAATGTCGCTCTTTACACATAATCACCAGATCTACTGGCCCAAGACGGCGGGATCTCATAACAGCGGAGGACTATTTGACGGGGAAATAAATTCCCATTGGTGCTCTATCTAGCTAGCAACAGTAATGGGTAATATCCAATGAAAATATTTTGTCTTGTCTTTGTTCTTAGTCCTTGTGATAGAGCTTCTAGCAGTTATTATTTACTACGATTATATATTTTTAATAAGAAAACACTTCTGATATTAATATAATAGTAACTAAAAAGTATGTCCATTACCCATGCCACCTAATTTTTATGCCACCGTAAACGAAGTTTCAGGGGTATATAGTTTTTGCACTGTGCGTCTGTCTGTCTGTTTGTTTGTCTGTTAGTCTGTCCGCAAGAACTTTAACCTTGTCCATTACTTTTGTCTGAGTGGGACTATGGTTTTCATACATGTATTTCACAAATGTATTCCTTGTGAAAAGACCTTTCTTTTGGTACCACCAAATCTTACCTCTTGACCTTCACCTCGGAGTTTGGCGCACTTTTACACCTAAATTTAAAACTTTTACTTTGGCCATAACTTTTGAACTGTTGATGCTAGGACTTCCAAAGTTAACATATGTAATCTTTGTGATAAGACCATCCATTGGCTACCAACAATTTTGTCCTTTTGACTTTGATCTTAGAGATTAACCTCCTTTTAAAAAAACTTTAACTTTGGTCATAACTTTGGAACAATAAGGGCTATGGGGCTTTCATACTTCACATATGTAGTTCCTTGACAAGACCTTTCATTAGATACCAACAACTTTGACCTTGATCTTGGAGATGACCTATTTTAAAAAAAACTTTAACATTTGTTATAACTTTTTAAATGAAAGGGCTTGAGCTTTCATACTTCACGTATGTAGTCCTTGTGACAAGGACTTTCATGTAATACAAATAACCTTGACCCTTTGATATTGACTTTCGCGTTTTAACTACTTTAAAAAAAATTAAACTTGGCAATAACTTTTGAACAGTTGGAGCTAGGACATACGTACACATATGTTTTGTTTGTGATAAGGCCTTCCGTTGGATACCAACAACTTTGACCTTTTGACATTGAACTATGAGGATGACCTTCTTTTAAAAAAACTCTAACCCTGGCAATAAATTTTAAACATTAAGGACTAGGGCTTTCATCATTCCGATAGGTAATATTTGTGCCAATGCATTTCTTTATAAAAAACAAGAACTTTGGCCCTTTGACCTAGACCTGGAGTTTGACCTACCTTTAAAAAATACGTTTTGACCAGTTGGTGCTAGGGTTTCATTTTTCACTTTTATATTTCTTGTGAGAAGGCCTTACTTTTGATATCGTAACATTTGATGTGCATTAGAGAAAATTTAACCTTTGCCATAATGTCATAATAAGGGCATCAGTGTTTCACAAACACATTTTGTTTTGTAGAGTAAAATAAAATTATTTGAAACACTGTAATAATAAAAAAAACCACAGAAACATACTTTTCAATATTCATGAAAAAAACATAGAATTTTATTATACATACTAGGAAAAAATACATTTTATTGCTTCTTATTTTTAAAAAAGAAATCTATGTAAAGGTTAAAAAATGCATTTATTTCAAATAATATAACAGTATTTAAATTACGTAATTATGCTATTGCGGAAGGAGAAAAAAAAGAATCCCAAATGCAGCTGTTACAATATCTGGTCCTCCCACACTTCCCCTTAGAAACCACGTGTAGGTATTATAATGATGATTTTATATATCTGAAACAGATGTTTTTCTTGTGACAGAAACATAACTGAAGATTTAACTTCCATGCTTATCTTGGGGTTCCTCTTTTTAAATTAGCTCTTCCAAATCTATATGAACAAATAATGCATTATTTCAAAGAATATTTTTACAAAGGGAAGCTCAAGGGGTTTGTTGTGAATTTGGCAACTGTATATGGAAATCAATACTTTATACTACATTCATTGCTCTATGTACCTGAGGGGGAAAAAGAACAATACAATCATACATGAAACCAAATGCTGCAAAAAATTGAATAATAAATCCTAAAAATACTGAGTAATTCTATCAAGAGACCTTGTTAAGGTATACGTTGGTCAATTCTATTTAACAAGGACGCAGTCGTTAATTACACACGGGGATTGATATCCCCCGCTTCTTTATAACCATTGAGTAATGTGTTTTCCGCCGAGGCAATATAGTCCGTTATCAAGGGATATAAAGATATTACGGGGTCCAAGGTTGCTATATTGGACGATTAATATTTGTCAACATCTGTGCAAAGACTGTTTACAATTAGTTTTAGCGAGATTTGATCCCAGATTAATATTTTCTCAACAATGTATGCTTGATTTTAACCACACTTGAGAATTGTTCGTTAGAAAGAAATTCAATACTTGCACATGTCATAGAACTCCTTGGATAAATAATATATAAAGCGGCCGTCAACATCTCGGATAAACCACTTCAGTGACAAAAATTGGTCTGCGATCAATCCCACCCACGCACCTAGCTCATAATCACAATAATAATTGACTATATTTACTATCTTTAATGCTGGCAAAGTTAGCTTGGTATTGTTCAGCTTAGAAAAATCAATTTCTAACGATACAATGCTGTGTGCTCTACTAAACTGTCGTCTATATCACAATGAGACAAATAGAACTCAGAAATTATGCGACGCAATGAAAAGTGATATCGACAGAAGTACAATCTTTGGTGTGGTAAATATTCTCTTTATCTCCTTTTGTGATCTATATGCAACCTTTCGCACAATCAAACACTAATATCGTGGTGTTCATTTGCAATGTTTATTAACTCCTTTGACTTTTTGTTTTCAATAATTAATATAGTCATACATACACATTTGCATAATATTTGTTGGAAAACAATGACGTCGCTTTTTCTATTATGACGTAAAATACTGTCAGATAACATAAGGAGGGGGGGGGGGTGCTTGGAACGGCTCATATCAATTTTGTCAAAGTTCCCATTAATATTGTCGTTCATCATAGCCTTTGTTACAAAATAAGTATATTGTATTCCTTTTCTGATTTTGCAAAAATATATTCTTACTGCGTTACGACCTAAGAGTAAGTTCCAATATAAGTAAAATCAATACTCTTGCTAGATACAACAGATTAAAAAAGACTGAACACGGGCAAATTGTGATGTTATTGCTCCACGATTATATGAGATCATTTGAAATTTTATTGATGTTGCTTAAATACAAATTTGTCTTTTCATTTCATTACAATAGTGAAACCAATCACCCTTGATCCACTTGGATGCTTTTTCTTTATCAATTTTCAAATGGCAAATTAGGCAAAACTTTGGCCTACAACATGTACAATCATATATGAAAAGCAAGGGTGTTCCAAGGAACATGCATATGTTCATGAATCTCTTGCTTTACAACATCTTTTAAACATTTAAAATTCTAAAGGGGTAAACCTTTTTTGCTACTAGCATTATACCAGGGATGAATTGGGGAGACCAGTGTAATATGAAACTGACAATTATATATGAGGATTGATCCAAAAGTAATGTTAGTATGATAAATAAACTTTTTTAAAATCATGAATAATCAGTTGTGATGAACAAAACTTGCCTTACAAATGCAACTATTTTTTTTATATTTACATGAAAATTTCCTTCCATTATATAAAAAGCTTTGTAAAATATTAATATTAACTCAACGTTTGGTTTTTGTCTATTGCCGAAAGGCAAAATCTGTTACAAACGTCATTATAACCTTACTTTTCAGCACTCGTTTTCAGTTGATTTGCATAGTGATTAGTGAAATCAAAATTATTAACAGAAATATATTTCGTTTATTGTACAAAATACCCCCCTATCTAATGCAAAACATACTTTGTATGTCATGAAATATGCCAAATGAATTTAAAACGCACGCTCTCTCTATCTCTTTACTTCTTTAATGACGAAAATATTGCCATAATCCTACAAATTACACTAGTAATATCAAATTAGTATAAAGTTTCTTATATCGAACTAGGAGTTTAGTTAACGAAAGACGACAATGAAACGTAAAATATTCCAGCGAAAATCCTGGTAGACATTTACATAACAGAAAAATTCTATTACAGGACTTCGAAAGCTACCGCAAAATCAAATACTAGTAACAGTGATTAGATCCCTAGATCCTTCGGTTCACAAATGGTTAAAATATATTGAAGACATTTCTTTAGAAAATTATTTGATTTGACCCCCTCGTCTATTTCAATAATTGCTTCCATTGTACAATATGTGTAAATAAACATGTCATACCGTCTTAAAACAAAAAGGGGGTTGGTATCAATTTATAAAACATAAGATTAACTGGGCCAGTGTCATTTTAGCTTTTTTGCAGAATGAATTGAAGTTAATATAGACCTTTGATACTAATACTCAAATAGAAAATACTAGTACTGCAATAGAGGAAATGTGATGATCATTGGTGGCCATTAACAGATAGAAAAGGAACAGTAGATACGCGGGGGACTTCAAGACTGAAAGACGTAATCACCAAGATTTATCTTATTTACACCTCTCTTTTTGGAACACCCTGCGTGCTTTTAGATCCAGTATTGAATCAGAAAGAATTGACAATACTGTTCTGATGCAAAATCAATCAGATAGGCAGACCTTTTCCATTTACACCATTGTTTAAAGTGCCAAGAGGCAGAAAAGACTTCTGCAGTGTGTGTGTCATTACCACGCACTTCGGCACTATAGCCTGGTACTTCCAGTACACGCTTTACAATTTATAACGAGTTCAGCTGAGACACGACTTAATGGCAACAGTTCTCTTGCCGATACTCTCATCATGAATTGTTCATAGCCATGAGTTTTTATGCCTACAATTTCAGAATGCATCTCGGAATTGACATTTAAACATGGATAAGAACTGTTAATCGAAGTTTGGTATCCTGCTGCTACAGAGATAGAGAGAAGTAGAAATAACTCCTCTGACATTTACAATACAAATGGCTGGGGAATAAGAGTAGGACCTAAAACTACATACTTAAAACAGTTCATTGTAGAAAATTCAGGGGTAACGTTATATTTTGTTGATCAACATTTTGATATACCGGTGTTTATGCTGCATGTTGATAAAATTATCTTATATGTACTCAGTCGTGTTTCCTTACAGAGGCGGAAATATGCCACCAGGAAACCTTCAAATCTAGTCATATAGCGGCAAACACGAGTTAATGGTAAATAACAAAACGTTGCAATCATTAAGTAGATATCCCCATGATTTGGCTAGATTATAACTGTCATGTCCCTCTATGCCCTTATGAAAATATTTGATTGATCGATTAGTTAAATTATTAGCCATATTTCGGGACTTCAAGCAGTTTTGCAAGGTTTCGGTCTCTTTAGCAGCTCTCAGTTAGCCTAATTGAAAAACCATACAGCAAGGATCAAAACTGAGAATAAAAATGTATATTAATCTAAAATTTACAATAAAAATGCAGTTTCGCATAAATTTGTTCAATATTTATTCCTCTTTAACAAATAATCAAAAATGAAAAATTATTTAAAAAGTATGAAACAGATCTATTTGGAAAAATGCAAAAAACAAAAAGTAAAGAAAGAAGTGCTATAACTTGTAGAGGCTGGGAAAAAAGTGTGAGCTAATTGTCGTGTGCAGTTTTCTTTAGTGTGATGGATTTTTCAGATAAACGTCAATCCCCCGGTGCTCCCGAGAGCGTGTAGGAGGCTGCCGTATGCTCGGCTTGTCAATAAAGTCTGTTTTTTCTAGAAAAAGTAACAAGGAAGATTAAATTACTAGTACTACGAGAAAAAAAAAACTTTTTCTATTTAGAGAATTTATAATTACAATCTGTTGGGGACTTTATTTAAGAAATTCCTCTTCCCTTATATAATCTCGGTGATTCTGGGTACTAGAAGCATCACTGTTTTGTTAAAACGATCAGAAAAGTGATTTTCTTCGAGATTAAGTCCCCTACATTACCGGTATTTTGTATATCCTAAGCATTTTGACCTTTTGCATGTACCTATAATTGCTTGTTAGTTGAAAGAGACATGCATCTTGAATGTAAAAGGTAAACATAATGAACACAAAAAATCTATAAAAATACAAATACTTGTAATAAATTTACACCACACGCTTGTTATGTGTAAATTCACATTTAAAATATTTCTTTTTTGACCTCTAAATCTCGAAATCTTATAATGAATATCCTTATCAGTTTTTTGTGGTTGTTATTTTGTATGTAAAAAACACAAAAGTAAAAATAAAAAAGAACCTTATTTTAGAAAAGAAATGACCATTCCAAGTTGTCTTTAACCAAAATAGATTATAATAATAATTTAGATAAAAAAAAAAGAAAGAAAATTTTTAATATATTCAAGAATTTACTTCTCCTTTTATATGCCTCATTTTTGTTAACATAATTTCAAATCAAAATTTCAAATTTCAAATATGTTCATTAAGTGCAATCTGCATTAACATTGTGCAAATGGAATCTATGAGTATAAGTACACGATTGTATTTAAAATTTGAATTTAATATGGATTGAGTGAGTGCAATATATAGAAAACCAAAAGAAATTTGTTGTAAACCAATCAACGTTTTCACAATACATTAAATAAGGGCAGGGGCTCGTTTTACAATAGGACTTAAGACTAAGACATAAAACTTTGGTTGTTTGTAAAATCTTGCATAACTATTGATTCTATCATAATTTGGCTGCATGAATGTATTTTTCATGATCATTCTTTATAAGCATTTAAAAAATATATTAACCTACAAGAGATGCTCATTTCCAAAATTATATTTTGGTCTTGCTCGTGCGTTCTTCGGGGCTCTAAACTTGTATACATGTACAACTAATATACGAGGGTCATTCAAAAAATACGTAGACATTGTTCCTCATCGTTATATTATTATTACAAGATTATAGATCAACACATTTTCGTAAATAAAAACATTTATTGTGTCGAAGTGTGAAGTTTCATTCCATTTAATTGAATTGAATTCATGCTAGCCAATTTTTAAAGCAACATGTTTTGTTACCACGGAGCACGGTTAACCAACATTGTAACATCAAAAACAACGTCGGGAAAGTTTCTCAAAATAACTCTGGTTTTTAATTCCATACACAGTTTGTAGCGACTTTTCCATTCACAGAAACGTATCTATAACACTAAACACCTATTTTGCTAACAATTGTGCAAATAGCTTGAACTAGATTGTCATTGTTTTTAAATTCCTTAGGCCTACCGCGGGACTCGATTAAATCCGCAAGAGTGAAGCGCATATCACGTTTAATGACGTTTCTAACTCTTTGGCATTATTTTTAACTGTAACCTGTTTCTTTGCAGACCATAAATCGTCTGATTTAAACTCGCAACGACTCAAAAATTGTATTTTCCATTTTATACAAATACACGGCTTATTTTCATACATTTCATGGTTTATACAGATTTTTAAAAAGTTTGTTACAGAAGTTTCCCGAATGCAAAGCGAAATTTTATTGCTACTCGCTGCTCCGTGACGTCCTCCAACGTCATTGTTTTTTGCCCTTTTTAATCAAGTCCGTATGTATTTAGAAACTGATATCCTTTAAACAGAACAATATTTTACACTACCTGATAGCATCTTAAGTAACACAACAGGACTGAATTTAAACATGTAAATTTTATTTTGTTTCAGCTCCATTTAATTGAGTTCTGGCATAAGAAACTATGAAGTAAGAATTAGTAAATTACTCAGTTTGGACGTTGCTCCATGACCCCATTTTTGTCGTTCTAAATCCTTGATAATTTGTATAAATATGAAGATATATTCCAATTTTTCAACTCAAATTATTCGAATTTGTTGTTAAAATATGTGTACAAAATTTGGATATAATGTGACGTTAAATAAAAAAGTGAGGACAAAAGTCTATGAACTTTTTAAATGACCCTCGTACATGTAGAAAATGAAGGGGCTAAGACTAAAGAAATCGTACAAAATATTCATTTCTGGAAAATCAATATTTATTGATAAACAAAGTAGGATAATCTAAAATTAGATAAACATTATAAAGAAACACAAACAAAATTAAATAAGTTACCAAACTTATTTAAATTTTTTTTTTAAAAAAAGAGGAAAAAACATACATATTCTTCCCACCTCGTGCAAGAGGAAATGAATCAACTGAAGAGACGACGGCTTCAGATCTTGATTGTTGAAATCCCATAGTTCAGGGATAAAATGATGGAAAATCACGAGCAGACATTTATAGTTTACTGTTAATATCTATTATACTCCTATACTATTCCCTGACGTAGAGAGAACTGTCTTATTTAATAGCCCCAGCTATTTGTCATATTTCGCCTCGCCAACAAAATATCTATTGTTATTGAAGCCAATTTTAGGGAGAAAAGAAGACAATCCCCTGACTTATGACTTATCACGGGTTAGCACGCAGTAACTGCAGGTCTATCAGGAATATCCAGTTATTTCGTTTCAGAAAATTAGGACTGGGTGCAGGTACATGTAGACTACGTTCCAAATTTTACAAAAACAATTATCGATGGAGTTGATACCATATAAATATTGTTTCTCTATCAGAAAAATTTCAGATTCCTCGCTTTTAAGTCGGACCTAGATTTCAAAAACTCAAATCCCAGTAATTCGACTTATAGGTTAGCATATATACGGTACTTATTGAAAAATGATAAGAAATGTGGTATTGTCCCTTTATATCAGAGGATCGGGTGGGATGTGATTGCTACTTCATATTTTACTTCATTATTTTTATTTCATTACTTTTATTTGATGAAGTCCAAATTTCCTCCGTATATGAAATATAATGATACAGCTGTTTAGATATTTAAACACAAAATGATCCAAGTGCACACTAACTTCTTGACTTTTTTTTCAATTATATGTTGGCTGTTACTTATTAATTGAAAGTTATTTTGCCATATAAATCAAAAAGAGGAAACGGTATTCCTTACATGGTAACTATAGCTTTACTTTGATATATATTGCTCAAAATATCTATTATACTTCGATCGTTTATAGACCCCTTCCCTAATTTGAAATAGGAAAGCTTATTTCTGACGAAGCGATGATTCTCGGCGCTTTCGGCGATTTGTGCTGACATTCCAGATACCATGTTTGGTCTCTATAATGATCTTACACAAATCAATTGCAAATCTTCTTGCCATTATAACACCAAATATCTTAACGGAGAGAAGAAAAAAGATAATATCTTCATGCATACATATATATAGCTCAGAGGAAGATTCAGTCTCGATGAGTGATCAAGAGGGCAGATGGAGCTCTCAATAGAATGAAATATTTCATGAAAGATTAAGGTTTTCCAACATCCTAACACAAAGCATGAACGTGTGCTCGCCCTTATATGTCTTACCCTTTATAATAAAAGCATTAGTCTTTTGCATGAAATATTCATGTACAAACTGTAAATAGTGTAAAAGAACAATGAATATTTTTCTTTACTTTCTCGACATGATTTGCAATATTTTCTTTTGTTCAGTTGAAAACTCGAGAAATTAAGATAATAATAATAATAAAAAAAATACATGAAATAAGAAGAAAATATGTAAATGGAAAAAAGCTTAATAATTAGAAAACAAAATTGAAATACAAATTTTACTTATGCAATTATACTGACAAATGAATTTATTTTGTTTTCCAAAAGAATTCCTATTTCCCATGAGACCTCTATCCTTCTCTGTCACTGCCTAATTCATGGAGTAATAAGCAGTATTGATATTTTGTTAATTAGCGTAATGAACAAAGCGTAGAAATCTCCATCGCAAAAGATAGCAGAGGTGCAACGTGCTGATCAGTCAACCTAGGCATACCAAAGACAAACTTCAGAAGCCTCCCTAAACACCTAGCAGTCACACCGTCATCTGGTAATGGCGAACAAATTGAAGACAAAGCATTGGATTATTAATGTAAACATTTATAAAGCAAACCATCGATGTCGACTCTGGTACCTTGAAAGGTGAGGGTAGCCGCCAAATGATGTTATGGATAACAATTGATGTTAATTCTTTCAGAGCTGGCGATCAATAGTTGGAGGAAAATATAAACAATGGATATTTCGGTTTCATTCGCCTATCGATCTCAGAGTTGGAGCGATCATTTATAAAATAATGTAGGATTGCATGGATTCGTTAAGAAATATAGTCACACTGGATGGAGAATGGATGCAAGAGATTCAATATAATATACCCTAATGGACCGAACGATTTATTGAGTTGATGCAACAGTAGATATAATTATGCTAAATCAAGAAATCTGAGTCCAATGAATTCAGTTTTCCGTGGAATACTACACAAATCAGTGATCAACAGTAAAAAAGAATATTTATATAACACCGAACGCATCGCAAAAAATTCAATATCTGTCGTACGGCTGGGAAGCTTTCAGATAGTAATATTACACTACAATTAATTCTTCCCCTGCTCAGTATCAAAAAACTTACATGGATATTATATGCCTAAACAAAAGATGGATGTGCAAAGTATTTCTGTAATGGGAATTAGAGTACAGTTTACCAGTGCTGCTTTAATGAGGGATAATACACATTACTAACGCACGCAGATTTGGGAGATGAGTCTAGTCGAGAATCCAGGTATACCCCTTGTTGGGTTAAATGGAAAACTTAAAAAATATAAGACGTTGGAAAATGAAACGGTGGATGCACCGCCGGGTAGATTCGAGACGGTGGGTAGCAGATTGGCCAGAAGAAAGGAACTTTTTGTAAAGAGAAAGCGGTCTAGTGATGTCGCGTTAATTTTTGCGCTGGTGGGTATTCTTTTAATGGTGGTTCAGACAGAGCTAACGGCAGCTAAAGTGTACCCCCGATCCTCCTTACCATCGCACTTAATGAAGATGGCTATCACAGCTTCCACGGTGGCATTGCTCATTTTTCTAGGTATATATCATCGTCTAGATATTCAATTATTTATTGTAAATAATAGTGTTGATGATTGGAGAATTGCAATGACTGCTAGAAGGATAACTCAGATGACAGTGGAATTCATTGTGTGCTCGATTCACCCTATCCCTGGAAATTTCTACACCACTTGGCCTGCTACGGTCGCAGAGGGGGAACGCCACAGAAGTCTAAGAGTTCCCTTGGATACTATACTCGCTTTGCCAATGTTTCTACGACTTTTTCTAGTATGTCGTTTTATCATGTTACATAGCAAACTGTATGAAGACGCCTCGTCACAAAGTCTTGGGGCTCTTAATCGGATCCACTTCAATTTCAGATTCATTTTTAAATCTTTAATGACAATGCACCCTGACTATGTGTTGACTGTCATTATGATTGTATCGTTTTTGATCGCAAGTTGGGCACTACGTATGTGTGAAATGAGCGACAGTTCTGACGAATCTGTTCATTCGAATTTCCTCAATACGATGTGGTTAGTAGCTATTACATTTCTTTCTGTGGGATACGGGGATATTAAACCCAGTACATATTGCGGCAGGGGGATAACCGTTATAACGGGGATGATGGGAGCTGGTTGTACAGCCCTGGTTGTCGCGGTATTAGCCAGAAAATTAGAGCTGAGCCGCAGTGAGAAATACGTTCATGATTTTGTCCTTGATGTTGACCTTGATAAAAGACTCAAACATGAAGCTGCAAACGTCATGAAATCAGGGTGGTTTATTTACAAATTTCGAAAAGTGAAAGTGAACACATCTAAAGCTCTTAAATACCAGACAAAGCTGCTGGAAGCTATTTATAACATTCGCCAAATCAAAGCTGCACAACGACGCTTACTGGACGCCTCCGTCACTCTGACTGAAATGAACAAATCCCAAAACGAGACAAGCAGGTCAGTGGAGCTTATTCGATGTAAGCAACTTACTTTGGAGGAAAAGGTGGATAACATAGAGTCCAAAATCATGTCTCTCCACGACAAGTTAAACTTCATCCACAAAGCGTTGAGGGAATAAGTATACGGAGTCTAGTATTTCTCTTCTTAGTCCATTAAACGTTTCTTCGTAAATCACAGAACGTTAGATTATTGCACCTGTCTTTTATGTATACTAACTTAGACCAAACAATAGAAACTATCAATTGCTAGTAAATCCATTAGGTTGCGTTAAAGATAATGGTATGTGGGTAAACATTTATGTATTAAACTTCCTTTCAGGTATTTGATATTATTTTCTGTTTAGCTTGGAATACGGTGAATAAAACTAGTACTTTCATAATGTTGAAATAAATATTCGATGGTTAGATAACTTTTTTTTTCAAATAAAACCTTTTTTCCACTTAATATTTTAGTCGTTGCTTTCACTCATAAAACAACGAACGCTCTTGATTTATCAGTTTTATTGAAAAATTACGCTGCACAAATATTCAGATGACCTGGTAGATGTATAATCTTACTCGTAGTAAACTACATCATATCTGAGTCAGGAACATGCTGTTTATGACTTATTTTTATGCCACATCCTATAATAATTTCCCATTTTCTTCTTCTTTGTCTTTATAATCTATTTCGACGCTTTCATATACTGGATGTTTTTCACTACAAATAGAAGAAGAATACAAGATATAAGTATTTCATTCAAAAATCAAAATATTCTTAAAACTAATTAATAGAACAAAATGTGTTGAGTCCAAATTGTTTATGAACTTTTTTGAATGTAAAAATTTAATATAACATTTTTTACTTGTTCTTGAACATCAATACAATTAAAGATATATAATCTTTATTTATTCAATTTTTCAACTTTCTATATAAATGGGACTAAATGTAAAAAGGAATTTTAACACACTCTTGTTCACATTCGAACAAATGAAAAAAAAAACATCGTTTCACATATCATTTCATCAAATTCAAATTTTTATTTATTCAACACATTCATCTTAAAAAAGTCGATTACACAAAATTCATATAAATTTCTTTTTTCAAGTACTGAATTCAAAGACAATAACCTTTTCTTTAAAAAGTGTGGCTTAAAGTAATTTTCATTGTTTCCAGAAATCATTGAGATTTTGTGATATCTATGACAAAATAATAGTAAATATTTGTAGCTTTATTTTCTATTTTTATCAAAGGTTAACTATTCCCATTTGTCTATGTTATGTATAATTTTCAAGAATCACTCTTTTTTTACCTTGTTTTTTCCCTGTCGATGTTAATAATAAAAAGAATCTTTTTGATAAGAGATAGTCCGTTTAAGATGTATAAACTCAAAAGATTGTTTATAAGTTTTTTTTAATCACTGGGTATTCTACCATCTACCTTTGCTTGTTTGAGATTATGTTGAAAATAGGAGACAAATTGAAGGCAAAGTGTAAAGAAACGTAGACAACTAACATAGTGTTAGTTAATATTTTTGGAAATTCAGGTCAGCTCATATCTGTAATTGATATTTTTCTTGGCCTATCAATTTTTCTTCTTTACAGCACTTCTTTCTTTTACAATAATTAGTACCACACAATAAAAAGAACATCGTGAAATAATTATGTTTCAGAAACATAATCGGGTTTTATAATCCCTCGATAAAACGTTTCTTGAATAGGCTCTCTTTTCTACAAAAGCACTCAATTTCGACAACATCAAGTAACATGAAGTAAAGAATGAAGAGGGGTTAACCATGCTAACCGCGCGTATCATAATAAAGTAGACCAAATGGCTATAGTCATTTGATAAAAGAGTAAAATTAGACAATATCATGTTTCATAAATGCAATATATTCAATAAAATACATTGCACACAATATTACTTCTCTGAAAACGTTATGTACAATGTTTTTCGGGCGTCCCATTATTGCAATACTTTTAATAATAAATTAAATATAGTACAAAAAATCTTATTTCTTTCTGGGAACACTTTATGTTACAAGTATTATAAGCATTTTTTTTAGTAATTAAAAGCTTTGTAATGGATACTTACGATCCGAATATCTTAGCGTCCTCGATGGTTTCGGGTAATTTTTTATGGAGGGTCTCTGGTAAAACTAGAGCTAGGCAGCCCGCCAGAATACTGACTGCACCAAATACAACAAGAGGGAAGGCTTTACCGAAATCTCCGCCGATTTCCTCACCCTATAAAATAGATCAGTTTCTATGAATATATTATAAATCAGAATAATGTAAACACAATATTTACGTATGTAAGTATTTTATTAAACATAAAATCAAACATGTTCTTTTATTCCAACTTTATAAGTGTAATAAATTGTCTACCATATTTTTTACATAACAGAGAACTTCTTTTTTGCAATATTCTATATAAAAACACAACGTAACTCTGAATAATCTACAAGGAAAAAGTAGCATGGATTAATTCTGAGTTTATCTACAAATATAACAATTATGATCATTGATACTTGTTCTCCATCAGACCCTAAACTGCAGCTAAAATAATGAAAAAAGACACATTATAACTCAAACGAAAAGAAAACTCTCTTTCTTTTCTACTGGGAAATCTGAAATAAATTTTCAGTGTTTATTTTTTTCAACTTACCTAGCTTGTTTACACGTATATTGCAGTTGCAGGTATACAATTTTTGGTCAGCTGTAAGAATTATTTAATAAGATATATTTAGTCGATTTTTTAAAATTTGATTTATTTCTAACTAGGCCTGTTTGTTGACGTTACAAATTGACCAAACATGGCGAAATTCTACTTTATTTCTTCGAAAAGATGAACAGAGTAATTCAGCTTATTGAAATTGCTGAGTGGGTGTTAATAATAAGCATACAATAATTACATAACCCTGTATTTATACCCTAAACGTAAACATAAGAAAGTAAACAATATGTGAAACCCTTATTTTTACTTGAAAAACGTCTTGAAATTCTTCGATCATCGCCTAATCGGGTCAACTTGCAGCGACAAGTGTTAACATATCATACATTTTAATTCATAATTAAGACAAATATTGCAGATTAAATAATATTCATTTTTGGTCTCACCTGTGTCAAAGTTTCTGACTCTTTCCTACATTTATGTAATAAGTACAGATACAATATATATTATACTTCCTAATTAAGATATAACTACAATTTATGTTTTTGATATCATATTGCTAATTTGTGCAAACAGCTCGAAATATTGAATTACCTCTTACATATGGTGAAGTATATACAGAGTATTAAAATAGGGTGAGAGATCGATCCATAGATATTTCTTCCTATATCACTGAGAGATTCGGTTTTTTCTTTAATAGCTGCTAGAGAGTAATAAAATTAATTGGCCATGCTTGCTGCGTTATTCGATGAAAATATCGGCTCATTTTGAGTTATATTTTTAGGCCTTGTGTCTTCAGAATGAGGGGGTACGCGTTTATACATTTTAATTTCTTAATGATTCCTTAAAAAATTAATTTCAGGAAATGATACGTAATTTATAGCAGACTTCGTGCACGCATATGGATATCAAACAGATACAAGAAAAAAACAGACAAGATTACACAGTGTCTTATTCTGGACACCCTGTATCTAACTACGTAAGAAACATTATTCCGAAAAGTAAAAAAAAAAATCTTTTAAAAGAATTCATTATTTATATAAATTATATATATAAGATACATGTAACAATAATATGCTCGTGTCAAAGATGAGGGGAAAATTAAAGGCTAAAATTAATACTTGTACTTGGTAGAAGTTGTTTAACATACTTATGGGACATAGGCATTTTATTTCTTCGTGCTTTTAAATTAAGATTCCCCAATTTTGAGGACATTTTCATGCACATGCAAAAGATATTTAAACGAGGTATACACAGAACACTGTGTTTTATTTAATAAATACTATACCCGATGTACATTGTATTAACAAAAATCTTGCCCCTATATACAATGCATATTGGTGTATTACTTAATGAATACTGATTATATACAATATTTTCATTCAAGGTGATTCATTCATGAAATTTTATTTACCGATTTTGCCACGTAGGGCGCCAGCATCCCCCCAATTCTCGCTACACTTGAGCTAGCACCCAGCCCCCCATTCCGGACAACGGTGGGAAAAAGCTCCTCTGAAAAAGTGTAGATGACCCCAAACGCCGCAGCACTCCCCATCTTCCCTATGACGGCGAGTGTTATTGTAGCTGGCTCCATTTCTACATAAAATGCAAACAAAACATTTAAAATGCACGTTAAATCAAATTTAATGTATTTAGATAACACATAGTGATCGACAGCTTCATTTTACGATTTCTTTGGTCTAAACATTAAAGAGTACATCTATATCTTTACTCACCTGCGCCGCCATATAGAACAGTAAATATTGTCAACAGGCAAGCTATGCCGCCTACAAACATACAGGCACAATGTGTCTTCTTCCGCCCAAACCTCTCCAGGAAGTAAATAGTCGAGCTATTTGCCGGATATTCAACAACAGCCATGATAAAAAAGTTGAGAAAGAAGTTCCCCCCGAGGTAACGAGCGTGCATAGTGACTCCATAATACATCATACTTACGATCATCCTATTACAAAATAAAGAACAAGATCTACTGTTTTACACAATCATCCTATTATAAAATAAGGAACAAGATTTACTGTTGTAATAGATCACTCTCAAGGCAAAATGTAAGACATATTTCTACAGCTAGTGATCTTAAATCAAAGAAGATAAACTGACAAGTCTGCATAATCGTAGAAAAAATTTCAGGTCGGATACAAACAGAAGATAAAACCCGGACAT
Source organism: Saccostrea cuccullata (assembly GCF_032062105.1). NCBI lineage: Eukaryota > Metazoa > Mollusca > Bivalvia > Ostreida > Ostreidae > Saccostrea > Saccostrea cuccullata. The sequence continues at coordinate 54,693 of NW_026937471.1, read as the reverse complement.
TCGGTCAAATGGAAGATAACTTATGAAATGAGACTTCCGCCTTGCAGTAACCTTTGCAAACCTTTCAATGACCATTCAGTAACCTTAAAGGCGTAGTTCCATATTTGTAAAAAAAAATCTTAAAAGCTGATTTAAAGAGTTGTAAAGGAGACGAATCCTTACTTTTCTTTCAGTTTATAGCTTCTAATAATAATTGGACCGTGTCAAATTTGACATACCAGTTGAAAAAAATAATGAGTGTTCGAATACACAAAATCCGATGCTGAAACAGATGCCAGAGCTGTGCTCCTTTAGGTAACTCCAGGGTCTTCTCGTCAAATATTGTGCCTTCTCCCTCAATAGCCTTCTTGTTAACTTTCCCTATGTTCTCTAAGATAGCTGAGGCCTCTTTGTATTTTCCCTGCGTGACCAACCAACGTGCAGACTCGGGAATTATCCTGAAATATTGTTCTCAAGTCATAAAAAAAAGCAATGTGCAAAGTTGTACGTAAGAAAGACATGCATGTGACATATTGTCAATAATACATGTTCAAATTAAATGAAATCCTATGTCCTATGTACAGTGTTAGGGGTTTTATGAAAAAGGAATAAATTTTGAACAGTCATTCTTTGAAAGAGCTCAAAGTTACAAATAAACACAAATTTGAACTTACCACCAATAGAACATGTATATAATACACGTGCATGCTGTAGCAATCTGCACCTGTTGATGATTTCTGAAGAAGTAACCAAAGCCCGAAAGAACGACAATTCCGGTTGCAAAAAACATGTGGATAGGAACTCCAACAAATACCCGCTTGGATGGACCGACAAATTCAATGCCTGAAAAAGAATCAAGTTAATTTGACAGGGTAACTAATCTATTTAGAAATTTAGGGGCACAATTTCTTATCAAAAAATTGTTTCACAAGGAAGTTCTGTCCTTGCATTTTCGTTTTTTTTTTGTTTGATTATTGAGAAAGTTTTTTTTTTATTTTCTAACAGATAAGAAACAGTTAATTGTCAAGCACGTTTAATTACATGTACACAAGGGGCAATAATTGTGTTAATTTGTTTTAGATATCAGTTCTAGAGGCACAGATGTTTTTATCCATATTAACAACCACTGTTGCTTATTCAACATGGATTAAGCGTAAAAGTTCAGTCTAAACTGACAACAAATGAAAGAAATATTTATCAGTCATAGACTTCATGCTGATACATGTATCAGGGATTTGTAAATCATAAGCCGCTGGTTTTAGAGATATTTTAGACTTTGATTACTGGTGTTAAAAGAACTAACTGCAAAAATTGGAGATTTCAAAGTCATTTACTTCTTGTACCAATAATCGATATCAAAGTTATCGATTGCTAGTGTCATTAATATTTAAGTAAGAGACTTCTAGGTTAACGGACATCTATGTCACCGACTAACTGACTACTTACGTTGAATATTTCTTTACTGACAGATAGTGATATTGACATGTCGGACACAAGGGGTATGTCAATCACCAACATCAGTGATAGACTTTCTCTACACCATTGATTGAAATTAATGAAAATTTTACCTTCCAGAACCTTATTTACATACTGCTAAGAAATATATATATTTTGTCATCGAAGTCATGATCATATAAGAGTGGGGAAGGTTTTAAGGTTTTGGGCTCATTGCACGTATTGACTCTACTTTAATCTTCATTGTTATGTTGAACTGATTCCCCTATCATTTGTTTCACTTTAACTGTGCTATAAATAGTTCGCTGTGACTCTTTCATTTCGAGTAGCATTAGAGTAAATCGGTTACATTTATTGCAAGGCATATTTCTGCCAACATTTTTTTAATTTTTGTTGTTTTCTTATCATTATGTCGACTTGTGTGATAATTATGTTGACTTGTTAGATCTTTTTGTCGACTTATCATAAAAATGTGTTCATGCTAGTGTTATTCAATTGACATAACATTTCCTGCTAAATTTTGTGATTGAATGTGTATAATTTATAATGCAAAAAAAAATTTACTAAATATTTTTTTTATTTCTAAATTGTAAATGTCATACATGTACCGGTATATCTGATTGTGATAACAGATTCAGAAAGAAACTAATTCTTTGATCCATTTGTTTTAAAAAATGCAATTTAATATAACGAATTTTAATGTCTGTGAAAATGTATTAATAATTTTCACTATTAGAATTGCTTACAAAAAATTGAAAAAAGGATCAAATTCATTTGAACTAATATCTCAAAATATGCATAATGTAATAAACTCTTTCAATCAAATTCCTCATTTCAAATCCAAAACGTTTCTAATAGGTTATGAAAGGGCTTCAGTACTCACACAACAAATTATTGATAATGACGTCACTCACTTAATATACAGGCTATAATGAAGGCGGCATGCATGGCTGCACCACACATGAACTCCAGAATTGTTAGACTGATGACATCCGGGGCATAGGAGGCACCAAACGACACCCCGGTCAATATCACTGCGCACAGCGTGAATGTAGTGCGGCGTCCTATACTGTTAAAAATAATTGTAAGAAATGTGTCGTTTCGGAAAATAATGTTTGATAAAATGAAACTGAGAAGTGTTCTGGATGCTTTTCAGTATTTCAATGCTTTTCAATAAAATTTTATTCCATTATCTTGCTATCTTCAGTTTTGTTATTCTTTTAATTATCATAAAACATGATCCTTTATCATGTTTATCTTGTCAAAGGACAAAGTCGAAATTGTCAAGCAGGTGTACATGAACAAGTCAATTTCAAAGTTCTTTAATGAATAAATTTTGGGGGACCACAAAGTTCCTCTTTTGCAAATAAGTTCTAAGTAAATTTTATGCACTCGGTTCATTTCTATCATGTCAAATAATTTTTCTGAGTTCACAGTTCATGTTATGCTCTCATTTTATTTATACTGAAAAGCATTTAAAGGATATGAATTATAAACTGAAAATATTACATGTAAGCAATGAAGATCATAAATCTTATTAACATTTATAACATTACATATAGATATTCTGACACACAATTCAGCAATTCAATGATTCTTAAAGAAAACGATTATGCTTTGTTCTGACGATTTTATTTATTAACTAACAAAAGTGATCATGTTTACATCTTATATTTTGAAATCTTAAAAGCACGTCAATTTTGTTACCCAGAAAAGACTTTATTTAGTCAATAAAATCAAAACGCGCATTCACGATTTAAAGATCACCAAAGAGCCATAATCCGCCCCATAAACTTTCTTTAAACATATATAGAATGATTAAAATATTTATCATGACTAGATCGAATGAAATGTAACACACAGGTAAGAAATGAAGACAATGACTTACACGTCAGCCAGCATACCAAAACCCAGATCCCCACAAAGAACACCGAGGAAATACACAGCCTGGATCATTGACGTCTTCCATTTGTCTCCACACACCAGATTATGCTACAGAAACAGGGATTTAATCCTCATTAATCAACTTCAAATCAATGTAAATTTTTTAATTGTTTTTCTTTAAATTGTAAAATAGTTTGTATTTTCATTATTGAATATGATGAAAAATGGTATAGTATGAGGCGCCATTTTGGTATTTACTGCCAAAAAATGAGATCACCTATTTGAATAGATGATATCACTTATTCGAATAGGTGATATCACCTATTAATTTCCAATAGATGATATCACCTACATGTATTCGAATGTAGTGATATCACCTATTCGAATAAGTGATATCACCTTTTCGAATAGGTGATATCAGCAACTGAATAGGTGATATCACTTATTTGAAGATGATATCACTTTTTGGCAGTAAATACCAAATCAGCACCTCATAGTTAAGTGCTAACTCTGATTCATGATGTCTTTTGCTTTTTAACTTTTGTACAACTGTTGCTTACCATTGAAGTAAATGTCACGTAGAAAACACTGGTATCGTACACCCATTCACTGCACTCTATGACCCCTGCAGTTCCACTGTGGTTTCCAGATGTGCGCATGTCAATCACGTGACATCGGTCATATTCAAAAAGAGGCATATTTGATGGAGGAATGGTCAAATTAATGAGATGAGCATGCGCTGGACTTTGAATTTCCCAGGTGTCATTTTCTAGCCCAGGTATTTTACACCTAAATAACAATAACAATTAATTTAGCTTCACATAAAATGTATTCAATACCATTCTGAATTATTATCGGTTTTGTTTTAGCTTTGGATAACCTATATTCAATATTGAATTGAGATGAAACCGACAGTACCTCGAGATTCCTCGCCACCTAAATGCGTTTTCATACGCATACGAACTTACAACCTCAAAATTTCAAGAATAAATAAAACAGAATTTAAAAATAGCATCATCCAACACTGTACAATAAGTGAATTCAAAGAATTGTAGTACATCGCTTTCGATGTCTTAGTCATTGTATTGCATTCATCTAAGGTTCATTTAAGGCATATTGTAATTCTATGTCTAGTTTGTTTGTCCTGTGATGTCCGTCCATCACATAAATGCATAATTATATAAAATATCTCTTTATCTAAAAGATTAAAATATCATGATAGAACCGAAAAGTTTTTAACAGGAGTAACAGTTTCGGATATTGCGTTAAAATCATAGTATAATTTGAAAAGTTTTGTCATAAGTAATGTACAGTGAAAATATGGAAAAAAAGTTTTTACCAACAGACGAACCGATTAACAACGAATGAGATTCAATATTCCACTATTTTCCTGAATTTTCCTGAATGCAGGAGACAAAATAAATTTATTTGGTTGGGCAGCTTGGCGGTTTTGGGAAAATTATTTAAATTATTATTTCATTGGCCAACCCTCTGAAGGTCAACACGACATAAATGTTTGGAAAGAGTTTTATAAACTAAACATTATAAATCAGAAAGTAGATCGTACAGTACATGTAGCTCTTCAGTGGTTCTCTATTGAAGAGTCGTGTCGAAGACGGCCGCTTAATACTCATTTACACGTTGGGTAAACTGAACAGATTTAAATAAACAAATTATACGATAAATTTTTACATAATCCATGAAATTTAAAAAAAATAAAACATAATTTAAAACGTTATAAAAATTTGCTCAAAGTGAATTGTGCAAAAGTTAAGATGATACATGTAATCTTTAGAAGTGTTCAGTTTCTATTCCTGTTATAACATCTCTAGAAACAGGATGGTAAGCATCCTGTTAGCTTACACTGTCCTAAGTCCTATAACTAGGATTTGTTTATTCTTACGCAAAATGTCTTCTACTTCCATATTCCAATCGGATATTATCTCAGTTTTGCATATCGTATTTAAGGAATAATAGTATAAGGTAGATAAAAATAACTTTTTGGGGAACATACCTATGGTCTGGAGTATAGAGATGAAAGATGAGTCCCATCATAAACAAGGCATTGCTGATAGCCACGATACATAGTATCAGGTAAAGACGCTTCTGGTACAACCCAAATTCACCCACCAACTTCAACGCGTCGTCAAAGCGCATTGTCGGTCCTTGTCAGAGCTATGTCCTGAAAGATTATACTTATAAGTAAAATAATTCTGTACTAGCTTTCATTAAACACACAATGTCCGATTAAGAAGAGGGGAGGTAACTAGTCTCAGCTTAGAACCATAATTATTTTCTACGAAACATTTTGTTATGTATGGAGGCATATTTCTGCTCACTTCATACAAGATAGATTATGCCAATGTGCAAGAAAAATGTGTCCATATTCAAGGATTCAAGGTAAGTATGTCTTCATGCAAGTTCTTAATCTTGTTAGAGAATATAAATCAAATAGGGGTAATTTTACCTACAGACGTCAGTATCTAACATCATATCCGCAAGATGCAACATACCGGTAAGTACGTTGATATGCGACTTCTTTTGGTTAACTTGCAAGATTATTGTGTTAACTTGCGAGTTAATTATGTCATTATGCAAGATGTTACATGTATGAATCTATTTTTTTTTCTGCATTTTAGCATAATAATCTGGCAAGTTGACATAGATGAGCTGCATGCTGACATACACATGTAAATAATCCGCACATTGACATAATAATGTTGCATGTTAACATAAATCGCATGTTCACACAAATACCAAGTGCGTGTTTCCATAAGTATTTTGCGTGTTAACATAATTATATTGCATGTTTACATAAAACAGAAAAATGGCAAGCTAAGCTAGAAACTTATAAAAGAAGGTTTTCTAAAAGAATTTGTAACTTGCATGTCAACATAAGTATCATGCATTAAGACATAATTAGCTAGCATGTTGACACACATTTCTTGCATGTTAACATAATTTATCTTAAAATTTAAAAATATGCCAACATAGATATGCAAGTAAACACTGTTATATATATTATACTTCTTATGTAGGGGGATGTGCCACCACATATAAGGATTTACATCGAAAGACAAAATCAGACATCCTACCTGCTGATTCAAACTTTCTTCTAGCTTAAGAAAAACGTTCTTAAGTTCTGAGAATTTATATCAAACCATTGTCATCAAATTGCGTAGATTGTTTTTAAGTGTGTCAATGTATTTTATACCTTACAAGTTATTAACCTTTCTTAGTTTTAGTTTTTCTTGAACGAGAAAAACACATTACTTTTTGTATAAAGGTCAATTTTAATTACAAACGATTACCTGACATTGATATTCACAAAACATACTACGACTTATGCTTTGCTATACCCTTTGCTATGTTGAAGCTCGTAACCTTTAAATTTTCACAGTGATTTGAGACTTTTAATTAAAAAAAATAATTTGAATTTATTTTGTCATTTTCAATTTTCTTCTTTTAAAAGAATATATATTTGGCAATAAAACTCAATGATGAAGCTCTGTCGGATCAAGTTGAAAAGAACATGACGATACTATTAGTCAGTTGAAAGATCAATGTACTTATTCAATATATTGAGGAATCAGTTTATCTCGTTGTGGTTCAATTTTCGTGTAATTCGTGGGTACCCTTCATCCACGAATTAACATCATCATCCTCAACGAATTTATGAACGAGGGGTTTCAAGTCATATTTCCCTTTGTAGATATCATTATAATACACGAAATTACGTCCCCCAAGAACTAATAAAATTTTAACAAAATTGACTTTTAGTTAAAATAAATTATTCTATATATCTATTGTATTTCAAAAACTTTCTTATGAAAAACCAAGTCAGAATGATTAAATTTTTTATGGAACTTAATATTTTTTGTAAAAAAAAAAAAAAATCAAGGTCTTTAAAGGTCGCGAATAGTGCGCACGGACCAGTCTGACGTCAAGCCAATTTCGTTTTAACGTCAACATTTGGATTTTTAATTTTAACACATGTTCATGGACACGCACTACATTTCTTTTTTATGGCGCCACACTTCCAAATGCTATCAATAATCTGTAAGTATAAATTATATTTTGTTTAATTTTTAAAATTTAAAACAATGCACAAAAAATTACAAGCGTCATCAACATAAACAGTTTGTATACACACACTGCACAGCCCAGTCCGTCGCTGTGCTAGATTTGTAACAACGTCATGAATAGAAATCTCCATTTTCAGCATATTACATGAAAATTGTGTTTTTTGAAATTCTTTTAGTGTCTTTGAATTTGTACACACCGTTGAAAAATCGTATATACCAATCTCAAATCAATTTAAACTAAATATATTTCAATAATTTTAGTTGTTTTAACAAGTAGTTTGTCTATTACGTCGTTTCAACCTTATTAAAAAATTTTTTGATTGGACGTTGTCCCGTTCGGAAGGCCGAAATTGCTTTTTCTGTCGAGTTTTGACACATATTTGTTACAATTTTTGTTTAGTATTTTCAATGTCTATATACATGTAGTAAGCGATACTTTATAGATATCAGAAAACGATTATAGCCTATTTATTTGTGTTACATATAATTTTCATTAAGTTTTCACTTGTTTTTTATAGAAAATAATCACTTTATATCAAAGTTTATGGCATTTTAACTTTAGACTAATTTTTGGTGCTATATTCAAAAAAATATTAAGTTCATAATAAAAATTTCAATCATTTCTTGGTTGTTCATAATATTTTGATATACATTTATATATAAAACCATTATTTAGAAAAAAGGGTATTTTTAGACAACCCTCGTATATATAGAAAACACAGAGAAATCATATGGAAAGTAATCTGTGTACCTATATTAAATTTGATATTGATTTAAAGAAGAGGCCAAAACTTGCTTTAACATGCTTATTACCGTTTACACTTCGAGAGAGAATGTAGGCAATCTGGATACATTTCCTTTGTACCAATACACGTTTGTTAAAAAAAAATTCCCATATTCATGAAAATTTTCTTAATCTTTTATTGAAAATGACAGTTTAAAATACAGTTTTTGACCTTGTTTACCTACAAATTATGCACTTTGAAAAAACATTATTTGACCAATATAAAGTTGTAAATAATCGCATCAAAATAAAGGATTTATTTCTAACTTTTTTATAAAAGTCTGTAGGCACCTTTCATTTTAAATATTTAAGGTTTTGATAAAATAACAAAATTAAAGGTTTATAAAAAAGTGACGAGTTTATGGCATTTTAACCTTTTTCCATGCGCATAAGTCTGTAAAGATGTACATGTATAAAGAAAATTCTTTCTCTCTCTCATTTTTACTGAAAAAATATCTAGTTTTCCATCATTTATTAAAATTTTCATTCTGACCAGTTATGTAAATACATAATTATATATTTTGATATACATTAGATATATATAAAACTATTTATTTTAACAAAAACGTCATTGTCCACGAACTTTTTGGACAACCCTCGTACATGTATACATGTATATAGAAAACACAGAGAACATACAAGTTCCGCCTCAACCTCCGATTGAACTTTCGACCTCCGGAACCTGTGTCCTAGCGGTACATTAACAGCTCACTTGAACACTACATGAAATTCAAAACTTGCTTTCGATGCCGATTGCATGACAATTCTTCCGAAGCCCCCCGCAATGTACACTACGCGGACATTGAGAATGAAAGTGACTCGAGTGAGATACAAGTTAAATTAGAGGATTGATACCAATACACGTTGCAATGAAATTCACTGAAAGTGGGGGTATTAATTTCGGTCTGTCTGTCCGTCCATCCATCGTTCGCCCGTCCGCCAGTTGCATTTTTGTCTGTCTGTAACACTTTAATTTCCGCACGATATCTTGAAAGGCTTTTAAATTAGGCGTTTGCAATGAAAATTCACACAGGTATGAAATTTACTAACCAAAAGGTCATCATAATAATTTTGTCATTTTTAGACTATGTAACTAATAATCTTTGGCTTTTGCAATGAAAATTTATACAATTTTCGGTGGATCATGAATGCATACGCATGTTTGTGGTTGAAACTTAAATTTCTAACGATACTTCGAGAAGCTTTTGCAATTAAATTTATGCCATAAAAAGTTGTAAAACCTCTAAAAATATTAATGTGTTTAGAATTCACCCCACCGATGAAACATTATATAATTTTATCTGAAATAAATTTATAAATGGTTTTCTCTGCCAACATTGTGATATATACATGTTATCCTAATGCCATAAATGACTTAAATGACTTTGTCACGTTTGTGTTTGTGGCAAATAAACCTATTATTTCCATAAAGGTGAAAGAAATACTAGGGTAGCTTCAAGTTCAATGGTCAATATATAAGTTCTTTTGTTATCTTTTTCCCCATCACACAAACATATACACAATTGTTCTGTGCTTTTTTTCTGTACTAAGTTGAATTTATTCTCTCTAGCATCACATATTGGACTTAAAGTTTTATGTGCAACCTAGGTAATTGTTGATATCTCTCTCTCTCTCTCTCTCTCTCTCTCTCTCTCTCTCTCAATATATGAGGATAAAATGTATGACACCGATTCTTACAATACGCATTCAAGATTTTCGTTGATAATGTTAATTTGATGTCAGAAATGTAATTGTGTGTATTACAAAGGCAACATGTGCAGATGTTAACAGGAATTTAAATCTTTTATTCTACGCTATTGTAATTCGAATTCTATCAAAGCTTTATCTGCAAGGCGTTCCTAGCTGAATGCATTTCTCAGCGTGTCCTATCATGAAATAAGGGGGGTATGCACTGACTGAGAATCGCATGTAAGAATCTAGCTACTTAAGATAATTAATACTTTTAAAGAATTTAAAAGATGGTTTAATCATTTGAGGATATAATGCATTGCATTGTTATGGTTTCATTTCATTTTATGGTTACAATAAATATGCTCTACGTATCAGGGGTCTCCTTGAGGTGCACAGTGGCATTATAATCAAGAATCTGTGAAAGTGTCATTAAATTTTATTCAGTGGTATAGGAGGAGTTGTGGATAAGAGATGGGTACCTTTCAATGTCATAAAAAAACTGTCAGTGTCAAGTTTTGTCCATGGGAAATCCAAAATATGTCTCCGATCTAAAAGGAAATATAGAATATCACACTGCTGTTTTGATCTCGGCCCTGGTATCAGCCCGAGCGGTTGGTATCGGCCCAAGCCCGGAGGGCGCGGGCCGAGACCATGCAGGGCTGATACGATGGCAAAACAGTGGTGTGATGTTGTTTATATCATATATCTAAAACCAAAGAAAAGAACAAATATTCAGATATTTTTCGATCAAGAAGTTTATATAAATTTGTCGTAAGAAAATTAGAGTTATCTTTCTTTATTTCGATGTGCCGGAGATATTGCTTGACGGTGAATAATCATTTACGAGAAAGATTTGCATGGTCTGGTCATTAAAAAGAATATTCCAGGTGTTTTGAAACATTTCATTTCGAAGCACATTAGATAACAAAGATTTAAAAGGTCCCAAACTAAAAAATATTCTACTTTCACTTTGGATCGAACCGGGGTTACAACTTCTCCAACGAATCGTTAAAAAATTATAAGTCTGAGATTTATAGTAAATGTTTGTTTTGTTTACCATATATATTAAATTAAAAATGGCACATTAAATGGAAACTTGGTATTTTCTTACTGTCAGAGCAAATAAACGTCCATTTTTTTTCAAAACATGACTTGTTGCTGTCCTAGAAGTAAACAAGAATTACCTCTCTTACGTCACAAGTGCTATCATTTGGCGCACTTTTTAAAAACAATTTTCTCAAAATTCTACTATGAATAAATATTTTTTAAAGATTCTGGTTAAATTTTTCGATATATAATGTTTCTCTTAATACTTCAATATGATTTTTACTTTTAATTTACACAACTTAAGGTCAAGATCTAGTAAATGAAAGGTGCCTACAGATTTATCAAACTTGAGAAATTGATTCCTTTATTGATGCTTTACAACTTTAGCTTGGTCAAAAAATGTGTTTCGGGGCATAATTTATAGGTAAACAAGATGAAAAACTGTATTTTAAACTGTTATTTTCAATGAAAAATTAACAAAAACCAGTCATGAATATGAGAGTTTTTTTTTTCGTATTCGGCAAAGGAAATGTATCCAGATTGCCTACAGTCTCACAGAAAACGGTAATTAGTATGTACATGTCCTCTTCTTTAAATCAATATCAAATTTAATATAGGTATCCGGTTAACTTTTCATATGATTTCAAATTGAATGATATGAAAATACTCTATTTTCTACATAACTGTGGTAAAGCCGTAAAGTACGGGAAAAAGAAAGTTGAAATTGATTATGACGTCATAATGGATCTAGAACCAAAAAATTAGTCTCAAGCTATTTACTAGATCTTGACCTTAAACAGAAATAATGATTTGAAATTTGAGGGCGAGACAGCCCCTTGACGACGGGCCGAGACAGAGATATCTCAGCCCTGAGGGCGAGACAGCCTTACTTCCCAGGCGCTGTCTCGCCTTGTCCAAAAAGCCCTGTATCAGGGCTGATACACTACTAGGTATATGATATAATACTAGTAGAAGGTCGCAATGGCACTATGTAACAAAGAATCTGTAAAAGTCTCAGTGAATTTCACTGACTGGTATAAGAAAAGTTGCGGAGAAGAGATGGGTGCCCGAAAGCATAACATCCCGATCACTATATACCCCTTCTACCCCTTCTCACTTCTCAAATGGGGGAGGGGGGTATAAATATGCAACTGTTTGTCTAAAGTATGAAGTTTATAGGACATGGTAAACATCACTGAAAGTTAACATTATCCAGTACATGTACAGGCTTACCAAACAGCTCCAATCCACGTATATAGTGAAATGCCACCTAGGTGTCCATATTTCATATACCCCCACTTGAAATGTGGGAGGGTATATAGTGTTCGGGGTGTCCGTCTGTCTGTCTGTACGTCCGTCAGTCTGTTACGCTTTAGGGTACCTTTCTCTTGTCCGCAGCTCCTCTTATAAACCACTGATAAATTTAATGAGACATTCTCAGACTCTTTATTACATGTGCCATTGTGCATCTCTTATTTTAATTTTTGATCCGACACATATTTTGAGTTTCTCCCAGCAAAATATGAACAATGACATTTGTTCTATAATACTGAAGGGTACCATCTCTTATTCGCAACTCCTCCTCTATCACTGATTAAAATTCAATGATACATACACAGATTATTAATTCCACAATACCATTGTGCACTTCCTATAATTATAATTTTTAATCTTACACTTATTTCGGGTCTCCAAGAGCAAATCATGGACTTTGCCATTAGTATCATATGGTAGGCCGGGATATCATTTAGTGGACTCAGTACTAGTGCTAACAGAGCCTCTATGCTTTATAGAATTTTTAAAGCAAACTTTGGTTTAGAAAATTATCTGCTGAGTTTACCAAAAGATTCAAGAGTTACACTTACAAAACTGCGAACGTGTAATCACCATTTGCCAATTGAATAGGGTACATGTAGATGGCATAAAATTGACAGAAATTTAAGAATATGTACCATTTGTGATGGTAAAACTGTTGGTGATGAATATCATTATGTTATGGAATGCAAGTACTTTTCGAATGACAGAAAAAATATTTAGCCAAAATATATATTGTAAAAATCCTAACACTTTCAAATTTAATGAACTAATGAAAAGTAATAATGTAGAAATACAAAAATCATTGTCAAAATTTATCAAGAAAATTGCAAAACTGTTAGTCCTTATTGAATCCTCCATGTGTTTTATATATAACTGACTATATGTTTATCTCACTTTTTTCATATTTCTCTATCTACTTGTCTATTTCTTGACCCTTGACTGTAAGTTTTGTTTGTAAATATGTACCTCTTGTACATGTACCAGTGATTTGATTTTTAGTGAATAAAGAATTGGTTTCTTTGTATTGATTACACAAGTTCAATTATTAGTAATAAACAAATTTCTGGTCAATAAGTTAATTGTGAAAATTAGAGTCAATACCGGAGTAACTAGAGGTACTGTGAGAAATTGAGCTCACTAAATAATACCCCCTGCCTCCCATATGGTTATAATGGCAAACTCCATGTTTTGCTCTGGGACACCAGAAATAAATAAGTGTTAGATCAGAAAGTAAAATAGAAAGTGCACAATGGCATTATGTAATAAAGAGTCTGTGAAAATAACATTAAATTTTATTCAGAGGTATGGGAGGAGTTGCGCATAAGAGATGGATACCTTCAATATTACAGAAAGAATGGCCGTGTACATGTTTTACTCTGGGAAACCCGAAATATGGGTCCGATCAAAATGTAAAATTGAAGGTACAAAATGGCACTGTGGAACAAAGATTATGCGAAAGTCTCAATTTCAATGACACGGATAAGAGATGGGAAACCCAAAGCGTAACAGACGGACGGACGGACATCTCAATCACTATATACCCTCCCACTTTTAAATCGGAAGGTATAACTACAATTAACCAAACTTAAGTTCTAATAAATCAGATATACATGTAATTTCAAGCAGAAATCTGAATGAGAGAAAAAAAGTTATTTTGAAGGCCCCTATTCACAACAAATTTTTAATGTTTAGCTATCATAACTCTGTTATATAAATTCAATCCTTGAATTTTTTGTCAAGGTTTTAAGAATTTCAGTATGAAATACGGAGACAATAAACTAATTTAAGCAAATGTGACAAAAAAAATTGAAATGAACATGACATTATACATAATGTTTTGCACAGTATTGTCCTGATGGAAAACTCATCCAGAATTAAATATAGTTTTGTGATAATTAAATACACTTTATTAAAATCGCCTACTCATTAGATGTTTTTCATATTCATAAAATGTGTCTGTAAAATATTACTCCATGTTACATTGTTAGTAGATATTTGTACAATTTTAGATTTTCGCTTCAAATATCTATAATTATAATGTTTTAGTCTCCACTAACAACTTAAAACTTACCTGTAGTGATCTATGCCTTTGAAAAGATAAGAGTCCAACACTTCAGTTTTATACTAAACCGAAAATCCGAATGATTGGTAGCAGACTGAGACTTAAAGATAAGTACATTATGAAGATTTTTAACAAAAAATGAGTTACTTGTTGTATAGCTTTGTATGACTCAAACCACAGATCTTTAAATTCTATCAGGAATCAAGGAAGGCGAACCAAACGTTCATTGTGAAATCACAAAAGGTTTAAAATACTAACGATATAGCCCTTCCATAGGCAGCGAAATCTTTAAACTGTAGTACACGGGGTTTACTTGACCTCTGAAACCCTTAAATTTAGGTCTATATGGTTGTGATTAATTATAGTTACGAGCTTTTAAAATAATCATAATCAACAAACGTGTTCAAACAAAATGTTGAATCAAAAGATATGGACTGTTTCGCAAAAATAATCTGTCCTCAATTTGTCCAAGAATTAGTACGGATTTCAATTTAAAAGTAAATTCTTGTTCCGTAAACAATCCGATAACCTCACAATGATATGCACACTGCACTTAAGAGCTAAAATTTCATAGATGTGGAGGAATTTGTACCAGTATAACCATTCTTTTTTTCATATTCAATGCGCACTTGTCAACAGCAAACAAATTTTGAATTGAATAAACGGGGAGAACTCTTACGTTTATGATCTCAAACGTTTATGAAAAATTTCAATGCAACTTTGACCGTTGCTGTCAAACGTACGAGGGAGAAATCATTATTTCAAGGGATCATCTGAGATTTCGAACTTGTGCTTCGACATTTAATTGATACCACTGATGGGTCATCTCACAATGGATACACTTAAGAA
Source organism: Saccostrea cuccullata (assembly GCF_032062105.1). NCBI lineage: Eukaryota > Metazoa > Mollusca > Bivalvia > Ostreida > Ostreidae > Saccostrea > Saccostrea cuccullata. The sequence continues at coordinate 39,539 of NW_026937471.1, read as the reverse complement.
ATTTGAAATCCATAGCCCTACAAAAGTTATGTGAAAGGTTAAGGTTTTTGTGGAGAAAGAGACAGACAACGTACATGGCAAAACTATATACCCCTGAATCTTTGAATACACGGGGGCATAAAACAATGTTGAATTTAAACATTGAAACTGGTCATGTAGATGATAAAGACTTTGAGCTCCTCGGGTGACTCGTACATGTAGATGTATATCACACACTGAGTCCTAGAACGTGTTCTACACTTTTACTGAATTATATGGTTCAATCCGAAATTCCTCCAAATTTTACTCCTATGAAATCTATGTTACTTTGTGACATGCCTAACAATATGACTCTACTTTCAAAGACTAAAAACAATTGAAGTTTGCGATCAAATCTATTAGATAAAATATACAAAGTATAGATATTTGGTAAATGCAAGTGCAAAATATGAAATGATTTCAAAGGAATAGTACTTTTTCAATTCATCAGAACAAAGATCGTATCGAGTTTATTCTGCCTAGCTGTTCCCGGGTTATATGCGTCACCAGAGCCTCTGTATGACTCAGCTGACCTATTAATTAGAGTTCAAAATAGTTTTCTTACTATTTCGACTACAATAAAACTTAATATAGTCTTAATATCGTCACCAAGTTATTAATTTATATGAAGATATTTAAAAGTTAGTAATTCTTTTAAATTCTTGGTGTAATTAAAACGGTTTTAACTGACCGTACTTTATAGTTTTTAAAACATTAAAACAACTTTTCTTTTCATAATCCGTTGTTATTTCTGGATCGCACCTTTATTGGCACAAAACATAAACAGTATAGATCAGCAACAATAGGGATTGTAGAATGCTAATAGATTTGAAAGTAGTACCGAGTACATGTACAAGTCATGTTCTTTTACAAAGTGAACATATTACAATGACGCCAACTTCTATATAGTTCCCATTGTCTGTCAATTCTTTTTTATATACTTTACTGGTTTATATAATTATTTTACCATTCTACATTTTCTTTGAATGTTGGTTCTAAGAGGATATCTCTATAAACAAAACATTTTCCGTAACATTCGAGCATAGCGATGATCCCCATAGGACCTCTTCTCCTCGAAATATTCGTTAGTTTTTATTTTAAAAACACAACTTGACTAACCTTAATTCCTCGTTAATCTCCTTTATTATATCATCCTATCTAATCCACAGAGATCTTAAACCTGTGATCATCGATGCCTGGCTTGGATCACTGTATTCTGTAAGATAATACTGTAACACTCATATTGAGTAACGTGTGTAGAAGGTGTAGTATTTGCCGATTCTAAAAGGCTTTGTCTTACACATGTTACAAGTGTTCATTCTCTCATTATTATGTGCAAATAAATAAATGTAACAGATTACAGTTTGATTTTGAGAATTTGTCTATTTAATTTTTTTATGGCATTAAGGTTTGTGATTTGCAACACTTTTAATAGCTGTTTGTAATCTTTCTGAATTATGCTAATGAATTTGCAATACTCAGCGTAATGGAAGTAGCATCAGAATATTATGTCTATCTAATGGATGTCATGCCAGATTCGACTGACCATTGGTCATCACAATGCTGTAACTATCAGATGGGCTGGACTCTAATTACCATCTCCCATGTGGTGTAGATGATTATCCTAATTAACTACAATAACACTGTATACTTTACGGCGGACTGCACCATGATTATTGATATCGATGAAATTTCAGATGCTTCGTAATTCGTCATTCCAAATATATGTAAATTCCTAGTAGATAAGATTAAGTGTACAAACTAGGAGGCTCTGACGAGACGGCTCTACTATCTTACGAGATTGCATTAAACATGTAGCTAGCACCAGTATCATTTTCTTTGAATTCATCTTTCATACATATTTTGAATTTTGGTCAAATTGTCCCAAGTTTTAGTCAGGCCAGAATATCACAGCAGAACATGTAGCATTCATATAAAAGAATACAGCAGATCATTTGATTTTAATTGCTGTCATAAAGAAGAAGGAAGAAAATGAAAGAGAAACAATGTTACTCAATACTGTACACCGTATCAACAAACACATAGCAACCACTAGTAAAAATCTGCAGGAGAAGTAAAAGAAATTGGACTTTTTGCGATATATCAACAACTAGTGCAATAATACACATTTAACTGATGCATTTTTTTCTGTTTTTTTTTTCTGTTTAATGATTATTTAAACAGAGGTACTTTGAGCAATGAGCTCACAAAATGATATTCAGTACGGACATCCCGATTTTAAGTAATATAATACCATACCGCTTTTCAAGCGAGGGGGGGGGGAGGTAAATAATGTAAGCAGATTTCTTGACCTCATTCAATAGAAGAAAAGACAGGGAAAAGTTTACGCTGAATATTCAATAAGCAAAGAATTATAATATCTAGTCCTTAAATAGTGGATCCATTCAAGAACTTCAAATTGATTAAAACTAGAAGTACTCTGAGCACTCAGCTCACTAATAAAATGTTAGCCCCGCCTCCCATATAGTTATAATGGCAAAGTCCATGTTTTGCTTTGGGAGACCAGATATAAGAGTCAGATCAAAAAAGTAAAAAAAAAGATGCACAATGGCATTATGCAATTAAGAATCTGTGAAATTATAATTGAAATTAATTCAGTGATATAGGAGGAGTTGAGGATAAGAGATGGGTACCCTTCAATATTATAGAAAAAATAGCAATGTCCATGTTTTGCTATGGGAAACCCGAAATATGTGTCCGATCAAAACGTAAAAAGGTGCTGAATGGTATACTATGTAACAAAGATTCTGTGAAAGTTTTATTCAGTTTCATTCAATGGTATTAGAGGTGTTGCAGATTAAAGATACATTCAAGTACCTCAAAGCGGTACAGATGGACGGACAAACATCCCAATCAATATATATACAATCCGACTTTTCAAGTGGGGGTATAATAATGACAGACCTACGCTTGAATTACTCCGTTGTTTTGTTTTTTATTCCAAATTTCTCAATGAAAATTTTAAAACTTGATCAACAGCCACATGTATGACTGTCTAAATATAATAAAAGAAAATCTGCTTTAGACGTTAGATTTGTATGTATATAGATACATGTATATATTGGCAGAGAGAACAAGAGGTTACAATTTTTCAAACAAATACTAATTTGTGGACATTGAACATGCCGTACTGTAAATCAATATATTTTGGAAGGATAAAACTTTGGTGGTTTGAGTGGAAAACATAAGTTTGTGTGGATTTGGTTTCGTTGTTGAATATCAGAGAAACTGAGTTATCCATTATTTTATATTTCATTTATATACACGTATTGGACGACATAAGCCCCATTAAAATGAGTGATTTCACAGTATTTTAACCCTTTAAAAACCACTTTTAAGATTGATTTTCCAGAGAGTCAGTTTAACTAGGACTTAAATTAAAAAATATACAAATCTACATATATGACGTAGTCGGTACAATTTTGAAGTCTCGGACCAGGATATTACTAGGCACTTTTTTCTCTTGATCCGGCTGTTGGCCTCCAATGTACAGTCGGTAATGTCCTGAAAATAAAAACATAATGCAATTCTTAGGACAGCAATCAGCAAATATAAGCTTTGCAATTTAAATAATAATAAAAAATACAGATCTTTCAAAGAGCGTTTATATTTTCCAGAAGTATAGGAATTCAATGCTTTTGAACCTGGTTCTATCCAAAATTCTCTTGTGTTGCTCCAGACGGCCAAGTTATCAGAATCTACAGTAAAAACCCAACTCAGAGTTTCTCCATTATGCAGGTAAACTCGCCGAAATCCAACTAGCTGTTTCACTGGCATCTCTTCTTTAGTATCCAGCCATTTCAGATAGATCTGAATAACCTACATATAGATGGAGACTATTTAGATGGAAAGTCTCAAACCTTAGTATGTACCGTTCCAATCTTTAATGACTAGCATTTTAATACAAAGCTAACACACATTTTAATTATTTTTGACAACAAAAGAATTTACAACTTTAATTCATATCTACTTATGTTTAACACAAGTTTTTCAGTAATAAAATATTTTAGTACAATGACAAAACGGTTATTGAAAGAAAAAATATTAAACCAAGCGAATAGCTTCATTTTGTAGGGACATACCTCTTCTCCGTCCAGTGGCCCTAAATTGTGAACCTCTACACGAACCGTAAGGTTCTGGCCTTGCTCTATGATCGGGTTCAGCCAGGCGTTTGTATAGTTAAATCTGGAATAGGACAATCCATACCCAAATGGATACAGAGGGTTGCCATGGAAATACCGATACGTTCTGTTGGCCATGCTATAATTTACCATGGAAGGTATCTGGTGGATTAAATTATGTTATAAATAAAAAATCACGAATAAATAAAATAAAAACAAATCAATCAATCAATAAATAGATAAATTAACTGATTAAATGATTGAAGACAGACACCTGCTCCTTGTATTTCATCCACGTATAAGGAAGTCTTGCTGCGGGGTTTGAGAAGTTCCCAGTGTTTGTTAACACTCTCAATACAGCCTCTCCTGTTTCCTGTGCAGGGAAAAAGCATTCAATAATGGCCACCACGCGGTCGTTTTGATCCGCCCAAGTAATGTTCACGGGTCCTCCGTTGAAGAGAAGAAGGATAATAGGCACGGTATTTGCTACAGGTAAAAATTAGATAATAAAAGAATTTTCAATTGGAACTGGTTTCTACGAATTTATTATCATATTTATGTTCCCGAATTGATAGATCCGGGGCGTATATTGTTTTTGTCCTGTCTGTCTGTCTGTCTGTTTGTTTGTTTGTTTGTATGAAAACTTTAACCTTCGCAATAACTTTTGAACTATGAAAGAAAGAGACTTCATATTTGGTATGCATACTCCACTAATTAGGCTCTTTCAAATGACACCAAGGTCAAAGGCCTTGTGACCTTGACTTTGACCTATATGCTAAAAACAGCTTTTTATCTGCAAACTTTAACCTTCGCCATTACTTTTGAACCATGGAAGATATAGACTTCATATTTTGTATGCATACTCCACCAATTAAGTTCTTTCAAATGACACCAAGGTCAATGACCTTGTTACCTTGACTGTGACATGAATGCTAAAAATAGATTTTTCGTACCTTTGCCATAACTTTTGAACCATAGAAGATAAAGACTGCATATTTAGTATTCGTACTTCACTAATTAATTTCTTTCAAATGACACCAAGGTCAATAACCTTATGACCTTGACTGTGACTTGTATGCTAAAAATATTTTTTGGTACCTTTGCCATAACTTTTGAACCACAAGAGATAGAGACTTCATATTTGGTATCCATACTTTACCAATCAAGTACTTTCAAATGACAACAAGGTCAACGGCCTTGTGACCTTGACTGTGATATGTATGCTAAAACTACCTTTTTAATTTTTTTTCTTCAAACTTTAACCTTCGCCACAACTTTTGAGTCATGAAAGAGACTTCATATTTAGTATCCTTACTTCACTCATTAAGTTCTTTCAAACGACACAAAGGCCATTGACCTTGTGACATTGACTGTGACCTATATGCTAAATATAGCTTTTTTGAACCTTGACCATAACTTTTGAACCATGAGAGATAGGGACTTCATATTTAGTATGCATACTCCACTGATCAAATTCTTTCAAATGATACCATAGTCAATGACCTTGTGACCTTGACATTGACCTATATGCTAAAAATAGCTTTTTTGAACTTTGTGCCGCCGGGCGCATAGTGTTTCACAAACACATCTTGTTTTCTTATTTACATTTTATGAATATTGGAACCTACTTCCAAACGATCTATATTATTATTTTAAAAAAGCGTCAAAAGTTTGTGAACAGCTATGGTTATTGAAAGGTTTGGTACTTAACTCTATACTGAAAGCACTCCATCATGGTTAATCATCCCGTTTTAACACAAACTTTGGTCAGTTTTGGTTAAATTACAGATATAATCTGTTAGTGTAGCTCTCTAATCGTTCGTTCACAATTTCTTTATTTTTAAACAATTTTCAAACAATGAGTTAAAGATTTGCAGATCATACAGAAAGATTTACATTTTTCTGTCGAAAAGTTTGACAGTGTAAGAAAAATCCATTGTTGTGTACTTGATCAAATTACTAGTATCTTATTATACACCATGCACATGTAAATATCTAGATGTAAGAACTATTTTTTTGATAACTTAATATATATATTGTACCCGAGAAACTCAGCGCGTCCTTGAGAAGCTGTGACTGTTTTCCGGGTAGCTCCATACTGGCTCTATCATGGTCCTCGTTCTCTATCATGGGGCCTGCATTGAAAAAAAAATCTACTTATTATTAATTTTTCCTAATATCAATACAAGTAATGTATACGCCTACATAATCACGATTTGATACCAGTTCCAAGACAAACAAAGACGACTTCAGTGGAATTCATTGCTCTCTGTATGTCTGATCTGTTGTACGTTGTGCATGCGTTGTCGGTACATCCAGCTGCGTATTGTACGTTTCTGGAGAGCTTAGAGAGCCCTTGTAAAGGCGTGGTAGTAAAACCTGGCATAACATCCGGTGCATAGCTTCCTATTTGTTGGTATTTGTTGTCTGCCATAGGTCCGACTACCTAACAAATTTAAGATGGAAACATAAAGAACAAAATCTTCAGATTAACAAGTACCAAGACAATTTTTTTTTCATGATCAGATTTTTTATTCTTTATTTTCAGAAATTAGATTTATAGAAACAAATACGTACAGATATCTTGTTATAAACTGTATTAATTGGAAGAAATCCGTCCCTATTCTTCAGCAGAACAAACGACTTCATAGCAGCGGCTAACGATATTGCTCTATGTTCCTCGCTCTGGATCACTGAGAGATCCAGGAAGTTGTAGGGATTATACTTGGGCGGATCAAACTCTCCGAGGCGCATTCGGGTGTAAAACAAAGGTTTCACACTCCCCATTACCTCTTCCTTCTTCAGTTTGCCAGCTTTTAAGGCGTCGTCTTTTTACGTAAAAAAAAGAATTACTAGTTTATTATGTTTTTCAAAATTAAAGATTCAATGAGAATCTATTGAAATATGATGCATCTGAAAGGTTTTACACTAACTGATATAGAAGTAGGTTGGTTTGACCTCGTTTGTGGACAGTTCTAGGTTACAGCCGGCCTTGACACATAATGTAGCCGTGTCTATTGAGTTATTGGTGTAGTGATGATATGTCATAATGTTTTCTATTGCCTCCTGGTCACTGACGACGTATCCCGTGAACCCCCACTCCTTCCGTAAAATGTCCGTCAGCAGACGCTTGTTTCCACAAGCGGGGACGCCATTGATTCTGAACAATAATGTGTCGTCATTTACAAAAAGTACAACTACATGTATTCCACAGCATCTAGACTAAACTATATAAGAGAGTACATTAATAAGTAATCTTTGATGGTGTTACATGTAGTTGTTGATACTTTCAATTGTATAACTTGTAATTATGTAGAAAACCTTTAAAATAAAATGATGTAATGACACCTCATTTTGATGATTTCCCTGATTAAAAAAGATCATGTTTAAAACGTTGAGACATTAAAACTGTGGGTTCAATTCTAGAAAAATAAAACTTCCCCTCTAATTAACAATTTCTCGCTCTGTCATGCTAAAACATATGTAGCAGATGTTCGTTCAAGTTTTATTGTTATGAATTTTAGGTGGACAGCCACATACATGAACGATGTGGCAGAAAACAATTTTATACGGACTGTAGCTAGAAATATCTTTATATATAAAGTTGGGGGATACAAAATGTATCCAAACCTGTTGAAGCTGCACATTAAACTGTAGGATCCTGCTTGAACACATTTCTTAAACGCTGGTAAAAACGTCAGTCTCCAGTTCCGCTCAGATACCTTCATAACCAAGTAAAATTACTTCTAATTATTTGTTATATAATTTATAAGAAATCATAGTCAAAGTTTATTGCAGAATGACCTTAACTTCTTACTTTGGCATCGAAGGAGAATCTGGAGACGGGGATGTTCTCGGGACCGCCGTGCACGTCAAAGTGTTTACAGCCAGCATTAGCCCGGATGTAGGTGGGGTTATCGCCCTGTAAACATTTCACAAAACTTTCGGCCATCTTTCCGGATAAAAAAGGATCCTCCCCGTATGTTTCCTGAAAAAAAATGGGATATTCATCTTTATGGTTCCTTTTGGTTTCTGGTGGAACATAGGACCTCTGTACGTCCCTGCTAGTAATCAATTCTGATACATGTATATATCCCTGTGCTGAATTAATTTTCATTTAGAAACTAAAGAATGATAAAGTGAACCTGATTTCGGCCCCAGAGCGGATGCCTCATGATGTTTATAACAGGACTGAAACAGCTTATCCCCTTATGGTCTCCATATATTTTCCGTCTTTGGTAGTCGTTGTATTTGGCGCGCACCTCTATAGATGTCGCTTCTGCTACGTCACAGATAACATCCGTGCTAAATAACATGGGTGATGAATTTGAATTGTTGAACTCAAAAATTACAGAATTATATTTTTAATTCCCTCTAACAAAACAAATCACAAGAATTAAGGTACGCACTTACACAATTATACAAGCACAATTTTCATATATTATTGATAGCACAATTTTCATATATTATTTTCATTCAATATTAAATATACATCTTTTATTCAATAAAAATGTAAAGGTTTTCTTACGTTCTTTGCAGGAAACGATAAAATAGGCAAATGTTAGTTGTTCTTGAAGAAATATATTTTAAAAATGAAATATATTCATTTAAGCAGGTCAAATATTATTAATTCTTTTGTTTGCCATCTGAAAACACTTTATTTTCGGTATATATATGCAATGCACCCTCTTTGTGGAGAAACAAATGAAAATAAAATCATACAAAAAAGTGTAATGCACATACACGTTCATGCGTTTCACTGCTTGTACGAAAACAAATTTTTGACATGCATAACTCACTATAACTACCTGAACGTTGCAGCTAGTCCTAAAGTCTGCGGAAAAGAAGTGGCATTACCAGCGTATACGTCGCCTCTCAGACATTCTGTATTCCAACTAAAAGGACCTATTCCTAACCGGGGGATGGCGGGGGCGGGACTAGCCCGGGGCCCCGATCCTCCCCGACTCATTTGGACCACGATCTCCTGGACGGTCAGCCTGTTTACGAGGTCCCCAACTCGGACATCCCAGGGGAGGGAGGTGTTACGGAAGGGATACTCCTGTAACTGTACGTGGTGGAAAACGAGGACCAGAAAAAAGTAAACACTCAATGTAGACACCATTTCCGTAAATAACCCACGTGAATTTACTGTAAACCAGTTTTAGACATTACACGCATTGATAATTACTTTCTTTTGTTTACACATGGCTGATTCATGCCGGATTGTTTCAAATGCGTTAAGTATTAATACCTTGTATCCTCTAAACAAGTGCATATATAGATCCGTGCCCTTCAAACTGGCGTTTAATGGTATAGAATTAATAAATACGAATTAAAATAATTACTAAATAAATATTAGTTTCAAATGTCATTTCATAAATAAATAAAAATTTATAAATAAATAGAAAATAAATGTTAATATATATTGATACTTTTGTTCTCGATTCATATATAACTTGCTCTCCACTTACAAATCGTCAAATGTTAAATTGGAAGATAGATATTATCAACAACTCGATGTAAACTGAAACATTTGAAGTAAAAATCATTAATTTTATATTAGATCCAAGATGGACTGATAAAAATTGTACTTGTGTACTGAATAGATTTTTATGAAAGTATTTTAGTTCACTTACAATTTATTTTGGGACAAACATACATTAAGTGAAATGTTGAATATTATAAAAACTTTGATGTCTTAATTTATCAAAATATTTCTATTTAAACGTTATACATAGAAAATCATAATTCAAGCAAAAATTGATCGTGTAAATTTATTTCCTTATTTCATTATGTTACTTTATTTCAACTTAAATGACAGCATTATGTAAGCAAACAGATCAAGGTTTATAACTAAACCAATCATTACTTTGTCTCGACAAATAAATATGTATGTTAACAATCAGTAGAAAGCTAAATACTTCACAAAACTAACATGGAAATTATTATATAACCATGCGACAAATGTTAAAAACAAATCTTTATAAATAGTACAGATTGTCATACATTGCACAGCCATCGGACATAATACGTGACATATCAGGAAAGAGACAGTTAATTTTTACATGGTCCAAGGTAGCCTTCTTTCACGTTGCTGTAAAATTAAATTATTATCATTAAACAAAAGGTTTATCTGCAGAACTTCCACAAACATTACTTAAGGTCAATGGACCCTTAAAGAGGCACAACTATCAGTGGGATTTATAAAAATATGTAAAAACACTGGGAACAGTAACAAACTGCTTGATTTTACTTATGATCACTTTAATATAGCATATAAACTTTTAAAATATATATAGTGAGTTTCATGTTTTCACTGGTATTGTAATAATTCTTTTTTTTTTTTTGTAAACTGTGAAAAAAGATGCATTTGTAAAAAAAGATGCAGAAGTTACAACATAGAATGGATAGAGAAATGCTGGAAAATAAATGAACTTACTGACAATGCATCAGACATTGATTGTCGTAGGTTTGTCCATCTGCTCCACACACCGGGTTATAGATGTGAGGACAGTGGCAGGACGGCGAGGGTGTTGTTTCGCAGACTCCTTCATACGCTAAGGTAGCTTTACTAAACAATTGCAATAAAAGAAACAAATTGTGGTTAACGTATTTGTATCTATATCCTTCAACATTCGATACTTACATGTAATCATTTTTATTGCATTATTTTCTTATATATGTTAAATGGGGTTTATTAAAGATTGATCTCTATATATTAAACATCTCTAATTTTGTTTTTTATGTTTAAATGTCATGTTTTTTTTTTGTAGAAAGTTTGCAACTATCTTTAGCAACATCCACCTAACCCCGCTGAGAGCTACACTCGTTCATAAGAGAAGTTTTGTTATCGAATGAGAAAAAAAGAATCTCTTGACAGCAAACACAGTAATGCTACTAACTGGCACATCATGAGACATTCGTTGGCATATGTTACGCCGTCACTTCCACACATTGGGTAGTACATGTTATTACACATACATATGGGTCCTTCAGCTGCCGCCGGCGCGGCCTCCAGGCACTCCCCGTCGTGGGCCTTACCAACAGCTCTGTCAAGAAGACAGATTTATTAACCATTCAATTATGGAAAAGGATCATTGAAAACTATTCTTTAAAAAACTCTCAACATACATGTACAGTGTATTTTATAAGTGGTGCTGCTTTTTTAAACAAAAGTCCAGACAATCTTTGCTACATTTACTGAATTTGCTTTGGCAAAATGGATGCATTTTGTATGCATATCTGCTACATTTACTGATTTTACTTTGGCAAAAAGGAGGTATTTAGAGTCATACGTATCACAGACTTACGCGCAGTTTAGGAGACATTCGTTGTCATAGGTCTTGCCGTCTTTTCCACATACTTTGTTTAGGATTCTTGGGCATGCGCACAATGATTGCTTACACTCTCCGTCATGTAACTTGGAGGCCCCTCTGAAATGGAATCGAGTTGCACTTATTTTTTTTTATTTGAGTTTACCTTGATGAGATAAAGATTAGTTTGCATTTTTTTCGCTTCAATGAATTGGGTCATTTTTAATTTTTAAAGGGTAAAAGTTTTACATTTGCCGTTAAAGGATTGTTATCGTTAAATAAATGCAAAACTCTCTAAATGTTTGTAAAATTGTATTATTTACAGTTTATTTTGTAGATCTATGTGGTTTACAAATAACTGCCATACAGTCAGATTCAAATATTTTCCCAGAAATACCGTAAGTATTCTAATAATATATGTTCAGGTAGCATTAAAAAAATGAACTTACGCGCACTTAAGAACACATTCGTTATCATGAGTTTTTCCATCGTCTCCACATACAGGAAGAAGGATAAGTGGACATGCGCAGACTGGGATACTTCCACATTCCCCGTCATGGGCTTTTGTCCAACCTCTGTATAAAACAATATGTAATCAGTGTTGATTATTTGAAACTTAAATGTAAGCTACAGTTGTACGAGTCTAAATTATAGCCTACATGTAAATAGGCAAATTAAGGGAACTCACGTGCAATTCAACAGACATTCGTTGTCATAGGTTTTATTATCATTACCGCAAACCTGCTTAATCATCAGTGGGCATGCGCAAGCTTGACTTCCGCACTTCCCATCGTGATATTTAGCGGCTCCACTGTACAAAAAATATGATATGAAAGAATGTTGTACTTTTTGTATTTTGTAGTTGTTCATCCGATAATCGTAAGTCTAATGTATTCATCTTTTTTGACACCTTGTTTAATGATTTGCTCATTTTGTGAAGTAAAAACATTCTTATATAAATACTCTTCCCTACTAAAAAAAAACCTCTATACTTCGTTGAGTACTGTTGTGTGAGTGCCGAGTATAGAATAAAATTTGTAGCTATCCACTGGCAAGTGGCTGCGTCTCCATACCAGTGAAACATTCTCGAAAGGGATATTAAACAACACACAATCAATCAGTAATTACAAGTTACAAGTATTTACATGTACAATATATCTTTAGACTGCGGTACTTACGCACAATTCATTTCACATTCATTATCGTACGTCACGCCGTCCTTTCCACATACGGGTTCTATATCCAGTGGACAAACACATCCGGTGCTCTTGGACTCCACTGTATAAAGAGAAGAATTGGTTACATGTACAGTAGGTTTCCTGTTGAAATATTTTATATTAACCAAATATTGATTGGTTGCTATAGACTGGCAATGGAAAAATTAAAAACTCGCGACGTAACCAGAATGTAAATTTAGTTACATGTAATTTACAGATCTATCTGATAAAATAATAAATTAAAAGTTAAACGTCATATGATAAACAGTTAAAAGGAAATACAAGAAAACAGAGAGAGAGAGAGAGAGAGAGAGAGAGAGAGAGAGAGAGAGAGAGAGAGAGAGAGAGAGATTACCTGAAATCAAAATGCTAACAAGAATGCTGAGGGTGAGCAACATGTCGAAGGTCTGATGAAAAACTGATGTATCTAGATAAGAAACTTTTATATACTTTTCTAGATTTGGGAGTGCCATCACGTGCCTATCCCCGATATCCGATTTGTCAAATGAAATGCAAACTTTCCTATTAAAAAGAACAGTTTATTCGATTTAAAATGTCGTAAAATTCTAAATAATATGTAAATCATGGGAATTGTAAACAAAAGAAGTCAACATTAGAAGCTTTTATGATAATAACAGGAAACATGTTTGATATAATAAAACAGTTTTATAGTTTGTATAGTTTGTTTGAAGAGAATGCAAAGGAAATATTACGGAGTATTTTTATTTCTAAATTTTTTTTTATTAATTTACGTATTTGCGCATTCAGTAAAACCACATCTTAAGTAAATGAAAACAGTGTAAATGTGTTTTTGACCAAGTCTAGTTAAAAAAAAAAAAAAAAAAATAATAATAATAAATAAAAAATAAAATAAAATGACGTACAGAATTAATGCATTTCTTGCTCAAACCCAGTAATAAAATAACCTTTGAAAGTATTGAAGATATAGCGAAAAGAAATTTTTGTACAACATTTAAACCTTCAAAAATAAATAATTTTTTTTTTCAAATCAAATTTAACGATATTTTATCTAAAAATACTCAATAACACTTTTTAAAATTTTTTTCTATTTATTTTTCAATTATGAGTTACTTAGTATCTACATGTACGAGACTCGAAAGAAATGGTTCTCTTCGGGGTTTTTTTATTTAGTAACAAAGAAACAACAAATAAAACGGCGGAGATGAATATAATTATATTACAATTACATGTAAAGATGATATTCTAATAATACAATTTTGTGTCGTGCAGAATGTGTCGATGATATGGATGGAAAGAAAAAAAATAACGAAAATTCCATCTATACCCGAAGCAAAGAAATTAAATTGGAAAATATTATCAGTAATAAAGGTTAACCAAATATTCAAAACTACTCATAGTCAAATGCTCTTCGTTTTCAACTACTTGAAAAAAAAACTTGAAGCACTTAGATTGAATAATTCCATGAATATCTAATTGCAAATTGTAAAATTCAAATGAAATATAAGAGTGGTACATCAATGTCACATCACGATTTTTTTTTATTTCTTCAATAAACAAGCAAGAAGTGATGGCATTTTATATTTTACAACTCAAGGACGAATATCCACTGACAAGACATAAAAATACGATACCATAAAGATTGCGATAAAATACTTCTCCTTGAATGCTCTTAACGTTGTAGTTTAAATCATATTGCATATGTATCTGAAAATGACAAAAAGATATTTTGAATGTTCTTAAAAGCAAAGCAATCGTAACAACACAAGGAATACATATTAAAGTAATTTTAACCATAGAAGACTATAAAAAAAGAGTTACTTCTAGAAAAAACTTCAATAATGTTCACGGCTGAAAATTTAATACTTAGTATTTTCTCCCCCAAACAGCAATTTATTCAACATTGACACTCTGAATACATAAAATTATAAAAATACTAGAATGCCATGTATTCTCAATAATGAAGTCCTTTTGTTGAGTTATGAGAAGATTAATTGATTGATTGTATATTGTTTAACGTCCCTCCCGAGAATTTTTCACTCATGGAAACGCCACCACTTGCCGATGGAGAGCTGCAAAATTTGTCCTATACTCGGCACTAAGGGCCATTGAGCAGTGAGGGATCTTTTTCGTGCCAGCACCTACTGCGACACGAGACCTTGGTTTATACGGTCTCATCCGAAGGACCGGTCTCCATCTCCCACAGTGGGATTCATACCAGCGACGTAAGGATTGACTCCTTACTCCGCGACTCTAGAGCAGACGACTTAACCACTGCGCCACGTGGGCGACAGTTATGAGTAGAAGATCATCCTTCATACACCGTACCTCTAACCGAGAGATTCTATGTGGTGTAGTTTTCCATATGATACCCATTACAATACTGGACATACAGATGTTTCATTCAGATATTTTCTGACCATTATATGTCTTGAAGATGCCTTTAAATATGAAACTTCAGAAGTTTTAATTGATCAAATTCTGCTCAATGGTTTATATAACAGTTGATAAGAGTTTCCATGTTATTTTAATTGAACCGATTATTTTGGCTCCCCGACACCTTGTACCTTGTATTTATAAAGAAATCGATCAATATAAAAATATAAACAAATCCATGTATACTATTAGAACATATATACAAAGTCATGTATATTTTTAATTAAAAATATTTCGGCTTTTCAGTTTGTATTTACGAAGATTTTTTCCCCCTAAGAAGTATAATATTTACAAAGCCCGAGATAAATATTGTACTTCGAAGTTGGGGTCGCCCTCGTGGCGCAGTGGTTAGAGCGTCTACAGTCGCGGAGGAGTTGATCCTTACGTCGTGGGTTCGAATCCCACTGTGGGACGTGGAGACCTGTCCTCCGGATGGGACCATGTAAACCGATGTCCCGTGTCGCAGTAGGTGCTGGCACGAATAAGATCTCTCAGTGCTCAATGGCCCTAAGTGCCAATTATAGGACAACATTTGTAGCTCTCCATCGGCAAGTTGTGGTGTTTCCATACGAGTAAAAAATTATTGTGAGGGACTTTAAACACCATACAATCAATCAATCGATGACAAAGTACTATCGTTTTGTGAAAACAGCAATGATCGTATTAGTATAGGATTTTTTAAAGATGTAATGACACAATGTGTTCCATAGGCACCTAATTACGTTTTACTTCTGCTGAGGTCCAATCCAAATGCAATGAGAGAAACTATATTATGTTTTATTCATCGTCGAAACCATAATCAAAATGTACGTTACTTTCCCAGGAGAAAGCTATCAGTGGGTTCCGAACCGTAGCTTGAGACCAAAGTGACTTGTTTCGTGTACGGGCAAATAAGTAGGGCTACCCCGTAATTGAAATATCCCTGTGCCTGAGACGATGAATTAAAAAAATCAAGCATACCAGTTTTATTATATGATTGAAACATTCTTATAGCCGCCCGTCTGGCGCAGTGGTTAGAGCGTCTGCTTTATAGTCCCCAAATAGGGAGTTGATCTTTACGCCGCGGGTTCGAATATCACTGTGCGACATGAAGACCGGTGCTTAGGATGAGACTGTGTAAAATGAGATCCTCAGTCGCAGAAGGTACTGGCACAAATAAGATCCCTTATTGCTCAGTGGCCCCAAATGTCGAGCATTTGGACAAACTTTGCAGCTCTCCATCGGCAAAAAGTGGCGTGTCCATATGAGTGAAAAAATTCTCGAGAGGAACGTTAACAACACACAAACTATAAAAAAAACCCCGAAACATTCTTATTTTTAAGAGATCAACCAATGTAAGAAACATAATGTTATCTCATTTTTTTCAACTTCCTGAAAATTAATATTTCCTACATTGGACTAAAAATAGATAGCCTGGTCCTGATTTTTAAAAAGAAGGCTAGAAATAAGTTCTAACGGCAAATAGTTATTATTTGGTCCAGCATAGTTTTTTAACCTATTTCGAGTATGCTGAATCCGAAAAAAATATGCTGGCCTTCATGAAAATGGCGTTAAGAAGGTCAAAATGGCGATTCAAAATGGCGAACACCAAATTTTTCCAAATTCTCCGTTAAAGCTGTTCAATCGAGAAAATGATGCCGGAATAGCCATGTATATACTAATTTTATATAACAACATTACTAACATCTAGAAATGAAGCACTTAAGTTAAAAAAAAATCAGCCGTTTCCTCCAAAAATTCGAATTTTCTCTGTTTTTTTCATCTTTCATTTTTCTGCTATACTTTGTTAAGGATGTTTGCATGCATGCATGTTCATACACTTAGATTTGTTCTTTTGCGTGAATTCGTACTTCAAAGAACAAAATATATATTTGAATTCAATTTTTAGGCGGAAGCCGCCTATTGCATTTACTTTGATGACCTTTTTACCTCTCAAGATGTCAAAGGTCAATTTTGCCCTCTGACATGGTACTCCAAACGGATGTATCTTAAACTAAGGGCATACAACCGCTACTCATATTCAACACCCTTCCCAATCTTTATCGTTATTATCATATCAAAAGCGTGTGTTATGGCTGAATTTATTTGAACAATTTATTTTGATTAATATAAAACAAAGTCCAATAAAATAATAGCCTAATAATAAAACTAATAGTTACTTTAGTACTCCTGATACGTTTCACGTTTGAGAGAGCTCTGTATGTTTAAAACAAAAACAAATGGGGTTCAACATCAAGGGGTCCTGAAGCGATGTTTAGAAACATTACGAGAGACAAAATAGTTCAAGTAGGTATTATTGTATCTAAGAATTAATGACAGGTACATGTATACAGCTACTAATGAACTAATCTTTTAAATAATCTATTGGAAAATAGAAGAAAAGAGGTATGTAGTTCATTTTATCAATTGTTTATTTATACTTAAGTACTACTTCCGCGTAATAATCTAACATGAGACGATTCAGCGTGAAATTATTGTAAACAAACCCACATGGAGTACAAATGATTTACAATGGAAGTGACAGGCTTCTCTTCAACATAGCAAGGTAACGCACGTTGTCTGATTAGCTTATCTTTCATTGTAACCTTTATCTTTATTGTTTTAACTTGAAAATGTCGCCTCCCTATGCAGACATGCTTTAATTAGATATCGTAACATGATACCTGTTTTGGTCGGTCTTGATCGAACGAACTGATACTGTATCTGCATATAATTTCATGCATGCCTGGGAGAAATTATTTGAGGAATAATCATGCCGAGTCTGTGTATACATTTATATATCCTGCATTTAATGTAAATATGTTGAAGGATGGACCAAAGCTATGAAAATTGGACAGTTTCAAAAACACAATTTTAGTCAGTATAGATGTGTCCCTACGGAGGCAGCTAACAAAGAGCGGGATAATTAACATTGCATGGTGAATATGTAGAAATTTTGCTCTGTGTCATCTCTATAAATAAGAAAAACTCAACTCAGCACAACCGCAGTCAGATACACTATTCTAATGATTCTGAAGCTGAGTACATGTATATTTAAATCAATTCAATATATTTCAAGTGGGATAAGTGTCATAAGTTATGATACATATATGTTTGATAGCATAACGAATGTTCTTGTTATTATAATTATGACAAAAGTGAACCGAATATTTTTTGAAAGTATAATTTGATATTTTGTATTTTTGTTAAATTGACTTATTTTCTTTTCAATTTTTCAAATACACCAAAGTAATTTTTATCAGTCCATATATATCATATATATCTTATATACATTTAATCTGTTTTCTTGCAAATGCATGATTACGAACAATAGTAGGCTTTTGAGAGAGAGAGAGAGAGATAGATAGAGAGAAATACAGGAAAATTTTAGGGAAGTCAAATCGGTAAAATCATTTGATAATTAATAATCGCTTAATCGGACTTTTCCCCGATTGAATACTCGGTTTCTAACGGTAAAATATAGATAAAAGTTTGTTCTTGAGCCTAGTTAATCTCTATTAACCCACAAAAATATACAAATAAACAATAATTAATAATAATAAATAAAAAGCAAAAAAAATTATGCACAATTAATACACCCAAAATTACAAAAGGTTGTTTTGGATCTACTGTAAACCAAGTATTATACGCGTGCGATAAATATCCGCGAGTTCCGCGAGTAACCTCTGCTCGCGAATATTTATCGTCGCGAACCAGTTGTTCATTATATTCCCATATCATGATTTATTCAGAGTTATTTGCCCGTTTTTCAATACCGATCCCGACGGTTCAACAAGTAATCACGGAAGAACTTTACTGTTAGTGTACAAGAAGCAGTTGAAATTTAATTACACACATTCAGAAAAAATAAAAACGACAAATCTAAAACTATTTGTCTAAAAGTGATTAAAATGTCAATAATCATTTCAGCTTGTGTTATTATTGTTCATTTATTGTTAGAGACGAGTCAGAGATAGCCTGGTTAATTACGGCTAATTATGGCCCAGTCCTGCTCTGTCCCAACCATTTATAATAATTGCCCCTTGGCCGTGTAGATCTTAGAAAGCGTCGATCTAATTACCCAATTAGTATGAGGCACTTTTACAATTGAGAGTTTTAAATCAATTTTAATCTCCTAGATTTTTCCCCGATTTTCGTTTGAGCGTTGTTAAAATGCGTATGAAGTATATTCATGGTAAACATTTTACCTACTTTAGGGGCGGATATAAGATTTTAAATGGACGCAATGCACAGAATGTTTTGAATAATGCATAAGCAGACCTCACGCTACCATTTTACCTAGTTTATGGGCGGATATGAATTTTTATTTGATTAAAAAATACTCGTGGAAATAAAAATAATGTGACCACTCGTTCGCGGAAATAAATCGTCGCGGATAGGTTCTCTAGCGGTCAGTCGCGAATAAAAAATGACGCGTATAATAATTGGTTTACAGTATTTGATCAACGCAAAAGGAGGACAAACTGTTGTGCAGGTTTGTTTATTAAAAAAGCGAAACTTCAAAGATAAGAAATGGATGTTGAAGGGATTGCATGCTCATAGTCTTATAATACTTTATTTATTGGTTGTTTCCAGTTTATACACTAAACCTAATTAGCAAATTGACTCTCATCTGTTTTGAATCTTTAGTTATTTCTAAATATATTTTTCCTTACTGTTGAAGTGGGTAGCTGCATTTCTATGCTCGTCATATTTCACTGCTGTGTACTGCAAATACTTCAATCATTATGATGTATACTGAAAACAATTATTAAAGTCACTCATGCAAAAATTAAGGACCACGTACAATAGTTGTGCCTGCTAATTGTCAGTAATTACTGTATATTCACAGCTACATGTAGAGGCGATAACGGGTGATTTACAGCTATAGGTGTAGATGAAAACATTCTAATAACCGTTTGCATATTTAAGTAAATATTGAAAAGTTTTGATAAAAATATTTACTTTGAAAAAAGAAATTATTTAATATACATCCGAGTAACCGAGTATCTATTTTTAGTATTCAGTACTTGGCCGTTGGATCGAGTACTCAGTTAAGTTGACGTCCCTAGAAAATATATTAAATATATCATAAAGGGCTATTTGAAGTCCTTGATTTCATTTATTGAAAGTCGGATAAATTGTAAAATATAATTATGAGATATTCTTAATTTTTTTCACTTATTCACTTTGTAGAAAATTCTAACAAGAGACAGTTGTCAGGAGAATCAGGCGCGGATCCAGGATTTGGAGTTAGGGGGGGGCGCCAAAATTAGGCAAGGGGTCTGGGGGCCGCCGTGAGGCCCCCAGTGGGTCCAGGGCAAAGCCCTGGTGGGGGCCCAGGGGGCGAAGCCCCCGGAAGCTCCTGGGTTCTAGAGATTTTGAAGGGTTAAAATGAGGTCTACCAAAGCCATGGTGGGGGCCCAGGGGGCGAAGCCCCCGGAAGCTCCTGGATTCTAGAGATTTTGAAGGGTAAAAATGGACCCGGACCACAATTAGCTTACATATAGACTTATATAGTAAAAACATGTGTTTTATTTTCTTTGTAACTTTTTTAAAAATCTTTACTTCCAAAATATCTTTGACCATATGATAGAACAATGTGTCAGATAAATATTCACATCCAGAAATAGGGGTGTTGAATGTGGAATTCCCTGGTTATTAATAAATTTCTGACGTCATGACCTCAGGATAGCTCTCGCTTGGCAAAAAAAGTGTAAACAAAGCAAACGAATGCTCTTTTCAATTCATATTTCTAGGCATAATTTTTGCTTGAAATGCACCTTGCTGCATATCATTGTAAACTTTAGACAATATACTTTTATTCTATACCCAAAAAGTATCTAAAACATGTGAGCTATTTTTATTTTTATCATTGAAAGGGAGGCATATGAATTTCCTACATGTGCTACATTTTAGGCATTTGACCTTCACCCTTTAATTGTGGCCCGGATCCTATATGGAGGCATAAAATTCATTAAAAAATTTTAAGGCCATATTTGAAATCCTTAGATACTACTTAACTAATATACCAAGTTTGATTGAAATTGGTTGATATCTACATGTAAAATTACATATTATGTATACTAAGGCAATACAGGAAAGAAAATGGCAAAAAATGGCAAGTATGAAATTTTAAAATTGAAATATGTAAAAACTGTTAGACAATACAAGGAACTAATTATTACAAGTAAGTTGTTGATACCTCTTAAACACACACACACTCTTAAATATGTAAAATACAAGATTTTTAGATTTCTAGGTAATTTGATGATCTGTACCCTGTATTTTCATAAAATTTTCTTAAATTAAGAAATATAAAATCTATCATGAAAATCTGAGAGTGACAATAGGGGTAAACATTTAAAGTACATTTATTCATAAATCAAATGATGTATCACATTACTGATAAAAGTGTACATAACATTCAAAATAAACAGATTTCTAAGCCCACCCCCCACATCCTTTTTCCTGACTGTCAAGAGGGGCCATGTGCAGCTGATTGGCTAAGAGTCTTTGTATAGGTAATCTTAATACCCTATGGGAGTCTGTTTTGACTGGTGATTGTCAAAGTAATATATTGCAGTAAATACCACTAAAAAAGTGTCCAAATAAACATTGTCATAATTCAATCTTGCTTTCAAATCCACTCTTCACTACACATGAAAACAATGAAAGGTGACCGTAAAAGAAGAAAAAATCTTAATTTTGGATTTAAAAAAGGGAACACTCATTATATTAAGGCTTCTCAGGCTACGTCAAATGCCGCAGGTTCTTCAAGTTCAGCGTCAAACATCCAGGGTTCCTCAGAGACCGAGACAGCACATCCCCTTGCTGAAGGCCAGGAAAACATCTCAAGGACACCTATCCTTCGTCCCAGACCTGAGCCATGCCAGGAGCTAAAAAATGAAGAGACGTCTTATGAGTTTGAGGGAAACCGCATTGTTGACATAACATTGGTCTTGGAAATGTTTAATGATGCAGCCAAATGCCACTTTGACCAGGCCAAGCACTGTAATTTTCCAGTGTGGGAATACTCAGGACAGAGGAAATGGGGGTTTGGATGGCAGAAGAGACTACTGTGTACGGTATGTAATTTTCAGACAAATTACTATAAATTATACACTGAAATTCCTACCTTTAACAAACCAGGCCCTAATCCTGCCAGTATCAACTGGAACTTTCAATTAGCCCTGCAGAACACCTCCATGGGGAATCGACGCAGTCGGGAAATGGTAGCTGCCTTGGACATTCCACCTCCTAACCGCAGTTCCATGCAAAGGGCCAGCAACCAGGTCAACACAGCCACTCTAGCCCTGAATAAAAAAGACATGGGTGAGAAGAGACAACTGGTTAAGGCCATCAACCAGGTCAAAGGTCAAGAACATCCAGAGGAATTGGACATTGCCATAGATGGACGCTACAACTCCATAACCTTCGGTAGCAGCAAAAAGCCAGGCTACAATGCATCACAAGCTTACGCCATTGCATGCGAGACCAACACCGACAAACAGTATATTATTGGCTCAGCAATGCAGAACAAACTTTGCTGGACTGGAACCTGGCTTCGAGGTAATGGTTATGATGTTCATTGTCCAGGGGGTCATGAAGACTGCACAGCTAACATTGAAATGTTCTCACCTCTTTCAGAGTACGAGATGGCTAAATCCATAGGCGAAGATCTGGCAGCGGACGGGTTCAAGGTGAAGCACGCCACAACAGACGGTGATGCCCGGTCATCCCAGGGATTCCAAGATGCCATGCGAATTTTTCATCCAAACTGGCAAGTCACTCGACTCGCCGACCCAACCCATGTCAGCAGAGCCCAGTTCCGGCAGTGTCGCAGTGCCCACTTCAGCCCCGAGATGTTTCCCTGCAAAACAAGAAGGAGGTTAGACGACATGAGAAAAGTTTTTGCACAAGATGTAAAGGCCCGGTGCAGCTTAGTCTATAAGAAACTCATGGATACTTACACTGGAGACATCAACACCATCTGTAGTAAACTTCCTCTTGTCGTAGAAAGTACCATCCTCTGCTACTCAGGAGACTGTTCAAAATGTCGAAGGAATTCAGTGGTGTGTGAAGGTGGAGACAGACACAACTGGTGGAATCAGTCTTATATCCTCGCCCCGAACAAACTGACATCCCTGCACCTGAATGAAAATGACAAGCACTTGTTAAAAGTCATTCTTGAGATGCGACTTAGCCAAAGTGCCATTGAGGAAATGAAACTCAACACGTCAACTCAGAAATGTGAGGGTCTTAACAGAGCAGTCAGCGAAGTTTTACCTAAGCACACCAACTATTCAAGAAATGCTGAAGGAATCCTCTCAGCTGAGATTTTAAGACAAAACAACAGTCCGGGACTAGCAACATCAATGAAAGCAGCAGAGATTACATTACCACTGTCTGACCACACACATCAGTACCTAAAAAGCATTGACCAGGAATATGCCTATCGCAGAGAATACAAAAAGAGAAAAGCAGTTAAAAGGCGAGAAATGCAGAGAAAAGCTACGCTAATAAAACAACATGCGGCGGCTAGAAAAGGAAAGACCAAACCCGGATGCACCTGCAACAAAGGGCAACTTGATCCCAAACCCACCTACCTACAGTCCAAGGGAGACAATCCAGAGGATCACACCTACTACCAGACATGAGTTGCCAAGACGAAGACAAAACGGCCCTTCTCAGGGCCAAACAAATTATTCGAAAAGATACCTACTATACAAAGTCGTATAAGAAACGTGCAAAAATTAACACCAGGCCACAACCCTAAAACTTCCACATAAATACATAAGACACATCATACACATACGCACACATGTACATACATACATCCATACATACTTACTTACTGATCAATATTTTTGTCAAAAACTACAAACTATACCCCCCCCCCCCCATCTTCCTTGAAATGACAAACCCATCAACCCCCATTTCTATTTTAGTGAAAAGTACATATTTTTACACAACATAATTTCCACTTACCTGAAATTATAAACTCCAATACACAACCTCTGCCTGCATGTGCAATTATGAGTCGGGCAAAGCCTGAATCCCATTTCCATGTGCTTTCCTGCAAAATAAATCCATGCACATGTTATTGTAAATATTGGCCCAATCACCACCTTCTTATTGCGCCTTATTTTGCGTGGGGGGAAATCAATGGATAGCTTGTCTGTCATTTCCAATAAACACCTCGTCTTTCATCTATGACTTCAAAGGGACCCCTTATTAAGAATACACATGCAAATACACATTACAAAACAGTTTTTTCTATTTTTAAAAAGGAACTATCTTCGTGGTCAATGGATGCACTAAGGTGACCTCTTTCACCGACATACCAATTCCCCTGAAATATTGCATTCTGGGATGCATAATTTAATTTTTTTTTCAATCACTCAAAAAATTTTAATTTTTAAAAAAATTAATTTTAAAATGCTTAAATATTTTTTAAAAATTTTTATGAAACTATTTCAAAATGCATAACCCACCTCTTGTCAAAATTTCATTGTCATATCTTTAAAAATAAATTCAGGGGAAACCCTCAAACACCCCATCATAAGGACCCGGACCACAATTAGCTTACATATAGACTTATATAGTAAAAACATGTGTTTTATTTTCTTTGTAACTTTTTTAAAAATCTTTACTTCCAAAATATCTTTGACCATATGATAGAACAATGTGTCAGATAAATATTCACATCCAGAAATAGGGGTGTTGAATGTGGAATTCCCTGGTTATTAATAAATTTCTGACGTCATGACCTCAGGATAGCTCTCGCTTGGCAAAAAAAGTGTAAACAAAGCAAACGAATGCTCTTTTCAATTCATATTTCTAGGCATAATTTTTGCTTGAAATGCACCTTGCTGCATATCATTGTAAACTTTAGACAATATACTTTTATTCTATACCCAAAAAGTATCTAAAACATGTGAGCTATTTTTATTTTTATCATTGAAAGGGAGGCATATGAATTTCCTACATGTGCTACATTTTAGGCATTTGACCTTCACCCTTTAATTGTGGCCCGGATCCTATATGAGTTCTACCAAGTAGACATATTTGATTTACGCTAACTTTGACAATTTTAGGGGGGGGGCGCGCGCGCGGTGCGCCCCCCCCCTTAAATCCGCCACTGAGAATGGTGGAGACAATCTCCAGAAAAGAAAACACTACTGATATTAGGATGCATGTACCAATATTTTATGATCCCGAAAAACAAGTTTACCACAGAAATAAAAAAAAATATTGTCTGGCGTTCAAGGGTCTGCCATGGTAGGAGCTCTCCTGAAAAATATCCATTTATTGTGGACATCATGACACAGGGTTCACCTGCCTTCAGCATTAGAGACTTGTGTGATTTATTCTACCTGGGCCATACGTGTATTGAATCAAGACATTTTATAGAATCACAAGCACATTGTAAATCTATTTAAGGTCTTCTATGTATGTTGCATCCTTATTTGATTTGCAACTTAACAAAACTTTGTTTCATTGGTACTATGTCAACTTAATATACAGACAAAATCAAAAGCAGTTGTGATGTTTATTGTTTTCTATTACTCATTAGTACTCATTTTTGTGTGAAATTTACTAATTATTCATTTCTTGCTCCCAAAACCCATATCTTACAAATTTCATGTATAATTGCAACTTGCATTTCAATTTTATCTTGTTATACTTTACAAAAATAAATGTTAAAATGATCATATTGCTATTGACTTCACCTATTCTCATCTGTCCACTTCAAAAGGGAGACATATTGTTAATTCTTGTTCTTTAGATTCAATCCTTCAAAATATTTATTAACACCCCCCCCCCCCCCCTTAAGATAGATATTATACTTCAAATATGTGTCTTTAAAGTTTTGCACATGAGGACTTGTAATCATGCTTCCGCCTATCAGTACTTTCAGTACTTTGATTGAAATAGAAATTAGCATAATAAAAACCAAAGTAATATGCATTTAACACTAACAGTCCGAACACTGAATGCATGTTCGAATTAACAAATTTTATTAGACGCAATACATTACGTCATGAATAAAAGTTAAACGTAATACATTACGTCATGAATAAAAGTTACACGTAGCTTACAGGTAAATGATACTGTTTAACCAGTGTTTAAAACAATTCATGGATGGGGCTTCAATATGACTGAATCATTAGGATGTAAACAAAAACATCAATACAATACCGATTTGTGTGTGATATGTCAGGACAGAAAACCAGATGTTTTAGAGTTAAAATGCAGAAAATCGATAGAAGCATTAATGGAGAGAGCATCTCGTCGTAAAAAAGTTAAAGATGCTAAAACTGATGATGCTATTGATAGAATTGAGCAGCTGGGTTCAACTGAAAGAGTACTATGTCACAGGAAATGTCACATTGAATTTATACATCCAAAATCTATAAAAGAAATAGAAACAAAAACTAGTGTCCTTGAAGATATTCCAAGGTCGAATACAGAGTCAAAGAAATTACCGTCTACTTCTACGTCCTCCAATCTCTCTTCTTGAACGGGTCGTTCATCGAGAAAGTCATTTTCTCCTGTAGATTGGGAGTTATGTATGTTTTGTCAAGAACAGAATAGAGAAAAATTCAACATTACAACCTTTTCTGTTAGTGACATGGTCTTACAGAATGCCAAATATGACGAGGCATTGTGAGTTAAATTAGGGAATGTAAGCGATTTGATTGCTGCAGAGGGTAAATACCATTTAAAATGTATGAATGCATTCAAGTATGAAACGTAGAAAACGGAGAAAGAGTCCCAAGGTGAGGATCTAGCCATGTTTTTTCTTGTTCGTGAGCTTGAATACGCAGGGAATAAGCACCAAATTTTGCAGCTTTCTGATATCTGGAATAGAAACTGTAGACTGATCGAAGAGATTGGGTTTGAGATCCCTCAGTCTTACATTACTCGGAGATCGACATTCAAAGATAACCTACAAATAAAGGTGAAAAGTATCTTTCAGTTTATCCGTCCTATGGATAGAACAATCTCTGAACGCGAAACGCTTCTAATGCCACATACTTGGTCTGCATCTAGAAATATTCAATGAGGTACAAGATATCACAGATGACAAATTTCTCACCATGCCATGTTATAAGCCTACACATAACTCTTTTCACGAACTTGTACATGTTGCATTGAAATTAAGATCAGATCTGCAAGATAGAAGTGGGCATAAAGGTTTAAACGTGAGTGAGGACGATGCCATTGACTGTGTTCCAGAAAGTGTTTTCATGTTTTTAAATCTTCTTTATGGCGGGCAAGATTTTTTTGAAATTGCTTCCAGCGAAGAGCGTCCGGTATGCACTAGACAAAAGAAAGTATAAAGTGTCGCTCAAGATATTGTCTATGGGGTAAGTGATGGAAAAAAGTGGACTCCAAAGCATATTGGCCTTGCTTGTACATTACACCAAATGACAAGATCAAAACAGCTCTTGAATTTATTCAATGGTGCCGGTCATACGCTTAGTAATAAGGATGTCCTGAGAATAGACACAGGTCTAGCAGAATGAAGCCTCCATTCTATGGACGAGAGAAGTGTCCTTTTTTACCATTAAATTTAAAACCTAATGTTTTCACTCACTTCACGGCCAATAATATAGACATTAGTGACTCGACACTAGATGGCAAGGACACATTTTATGCAACGCAGATTGCTTGTTGGCAACGTGGATCAGGAAATGACCTTGACCTAAAACATATATTTCCATCTACAAATGAGACTTTACAGGTACCTTCTCAGATTGATTGATTGTATACTGTTTAACGTCCCTCTCCAGAATATTTCACTGATATGGAGACGTCAACATTGCCGGTGAAGGGCTGCAAATTTAGGCTTATGCTCGGCATTTACATGCACGGCCTTTGAGCAGGGAGGGATCTTTATCGTGCCACTCCTGCTGTGACACGGGGCCTCGGTTTATACGGTCTCATCCGAAGAACCGCCCCATTTAGTCGCCTTTTACGATAAGGAAGGGGGTACTGAGGACCTATTCTTATCCGGATCCCCACGGGAAGTACCTTCTCAGATAGACAGGATTGCAGAAACCACGGTAATAGAAGGAAAATCACAGCCGTTCTATCCAAAAGAAGTTACTCTAGATGTTTATAAAGCCCCTGATATAGCAGATCAATCATCCTGTGATGCGTTTGCAAAAGTATAGCAGCAGCATAAACCCCGATCTCTCTATCGTTGGTTACACGCCTATAGTACAAGCACCTGCTCATGAAATAGATACGCTTAACACAGTTGTCCAGAAATGCATGTACATATCTGACCGTCTTGGCCAACTGTATTAACAGTTGATCAAGCTCTATACTTTAAGTTGATGGATTTAAAATGGTCAGTTCCAGAATACAGAGAGAGAGACTTATGCCACGAATGAGTGGCTAACATATTGCCATGAACTTCATGAAATGTATTGGAAATCATATGAGTGGTTCATGTTTGTATGAACTCTGGATGGAATGTGAATTGCTCGGGCCTGTTGCTGCTCAAAATGTTCTAGCAGGAAAGCACTATAATCGCAGCGTGAGAGCCTATAAAATCAGTGCCCAAGCTCTTTGGAAGATTCTGCTTCCCAGCTTTTTGTTATTCGTAGCTAACAAGGACGTAAATCATTCACAAATGCAGGGTTCGACATTAACGGTAGCCCGCTGGCCCGGGAGAACTGAATATTGAGGTCGGGCTACCAAACATGCCTTTTAACTTGCCCTGCAGGGCTACTAAGAATTTTTCTAAATATTCACTCAGAGCAACAAAATAATTATCACTTACACACAATGTATCTAATAATTAAATCTATTTTCAAACATGTTTTATCATCATAATTATTATTTTTGTATGTCAAAATTGTAAAATTTAAAGGTGATTCGAAATACCCTAAATGATTATATATGTGGACTTTTTCAAATAGAAAAATGTCTAAGGTACAATCATAGAGTGGCATATAATTTTTACCCAAAATACAGCCAGAATGCAGGATCTGGCATCTGTGTTTTCAAAATTTCCCGGGGAGGCCCCCGTACCCCCACCAGCAGGAGGGGGAAGCCCCCTCCTGCACCTACCCCCCTCGTCGCTTCGCGACTCGGCCACCAGCCTTCGGCTGCTGGACAACTAGAAATTAGAAATGGCTAGCCCTGCTGACAATTATGGTTTAAAAGTTAGTGTCGATCCCTGAAATGTTGAATGATGTTATGAATGAACAGAAAGACTTAGGGTCTAGTTTAGAGCTACTGCAGAATACTGTATTTAGGGAATATTTTTTTAAATTTCAGAGAGGAAATTACTAATCCAAATGTACTCTTTTGGTGGTCATACATGGAATTAGTTTCTATTCTCCTGGAATTTACAAAATCAGAAAGAGAAGGTTTGTGGGGTTTGTATTCATTCAGGCCAATCTCCCATGGTTCTTTCGATATGACCATATTAATTATGCAAGGTGGGGTAGTGTTTATCTGACTGATTGTAATCAACTGCCGCGTGAGGCTCTTGAAGAGTTCAAACAGGGCAACTTTGTTGACAAAAGAAGCCAAGGAACATTCAATCAAGTGGATCCAGATCAAAGTCAATAATGGCTTAACGCTACAGGTAAAAAGGGTGGTGGCATAGTGGGAATCAGGAGGACTCCCTCTGCACACAGTAGGTGGTCTCTTTCCTATAACTTAAGGTCACATGTAAGTTTTCTTACAAGAACCATGTACGACGTGAATCCAGATGACATACTCACTCACAAGGATACATCAAAGAGTCGACAGGTCCTTGAATGAGAGTTTGAGGAATCACTAGTTAACGCAATGAAAAGGTTTAAACTGCTTGACCCCTCCTACGAAAGATATGAATTAATGAACGTGATCACAAAAGACAAGGCTACTGTTCTTATCAGAGATTCGTTACTATCTTCAGCACATTTGGGTCAAGTACAGTTGGAGGGTTTTGCTTCAGATCGTATAATTCTAAACAAAGAGACGGGTACATTAAACGTTCCATTGCACCATACTTTGAAAAAAAATAATCCTTTAACATTTGAATCCTTATACAAGGTACGGGTTGGTTCTAAAGCTGTTGAAAAAAGAAACATTCTAAAGGCTGACCTTGTCATTGCATACAAAGCAGGAAGGGAGGTTGATTTGGGGCTTATACTGAAGCATGAACTCCTACCAGTGCCTATTTCAATTGCTGATACTAGTGGTTCCTTGAAATCAGGAAACAAATCAATTATATAGAATGAAATTCTGAAGGATGTCGAAGTTGGGGCGCGAGTTCAACATGAAAGTGATTCATCAGCTCTAATTATAGATGGGCAAGCATTGGTTCAGAGCCTTAGAACACATGGAATGAAAACATTTGGACACTTTGCTGACGAGTTTGTTTCAACTGTTTTTAGAAAAGAAAACAATTTCTCTAGGATCGATGTTCTGTTTGATCGCTACAGGGACCAATCAATAAAATCCGAAACTCGTTATCGCAGAGCAAAACGGCACCAACCAGTCAGAAGGATTGTTGAAAATCGAGACGTTCCTCTTCCAACTAACTTCGCTACCTTCTTGTCTTTGAACGAAAACAAGAAAGATCTTGCTGCCATGCTGTCTGAAGAAATAATTCTCCAAGCGCCTATTGGGAAAATCGTTGTTACTGCCGGGGGATTGGTAGAAGAAATTGGTGTGAAATGCAATGATGATCTGTTAGAATTGTCTACGCTAGAAGCCATGCATGAAGAGGCAGACACTAGAATAGTGCTTCATGCCATACACTGTTCAAAAGTATCAGCTTGCACCTCTATTGTCATTTTAGCATGCGATACTGATGTCTTATTGCTACTTATATCATTCTTTTCAGAAATAGATAGATATTTGTGGATGATTGCAGGAACCTTTTTAAAGCCAAAAACATTCCTGTTCATGTTGTTGTTGAGAAAAAACTTCTCTTCTCCAGAGTTACGCAAACATTTGGTAGCATTTCATGCACTGACAGGGTGTGACACAACATCTTGTTTCTATGGAATATCAAAAAAATCTTCCCTGCGGGTATTCAGAGATAATTATAAGCCACTCGAGGGCTTAGGTGAGGGAGATTTAACTGATCAGAAAATCAAAGAGTGTGAAAAGTTTATCTGTAAGTTGTATATTAACCAAGAAGCGGAGCCTACTGATACGGTAAGGAATGTATTATTTGGGAAATCAAAAAGCCCTGAAAATATGCCTCCAACTAGTGATGCCTTATGCATGCATGTAAAGCGAGTACACTACCAAGCCTTGATATGGAGACAGGCAAACATTTGTAAGTCCTTATTACCATGTCCAACTGAAATGGGGTGGAAGCTGGATAGTGGTTGTTTGGTGCCGATACTTATGAATTTAGATCCAATTCCAGAGGCTTGTCTAGATTTTATAGCTTGCAACTGCACAAAAGGTTGTAAAACAGAGAGATGTGGATGCACACGAGCCAATCTGCGATGTATGGACCTCTGTAAATGCAAAATCTTAAACAAAGATGAATGTACAAATAATAACTAAAAACAGAGGAAATTCGAATTTCGCGAGAAAACGGCGTAATTTATTTAAATTAAAGTGGTTAAATATTAGTTACTACTGATTGTATTAATTGATTGTACTTTGTTTATTTTTTTCACTCATATTGAGACTCCACCACTTCCTGGTTGAGAGCTGCAAATTTTGTCCATCTTGGCACTGGGGCCATGGAGCAGCGAGGGATCTTTTTCGTGCCAGCACCTCCTGCGACACGGAACCTTAGTTTGGTATGCATTTCCCTAGTGTATTTTTTTTTTTTTGCATTGCGCAGGATTCTAAGGTATCCAACGCTCTTTGTACTGCGTCAGAAAATGTAAACGAGGTTAAACCGGGTGTTATGGGTAAATGTCAGTGTACGCATGCACGAGAATACGAGAGAGTTCGCTCTTAAGACAACTTGCCCGTAGAATAATTCGCCATATTTGAATTAGAATATGCCATTCATTGACGCATCTCGCTCTTAAATCTGCATGTCGTATATTTAAGAAATGAATTTAATTTTTGAAAATTCATGAGGTTATGAACTACGACGCTTCACGCCGGCATATTTCATGAAGCACGTTAGCGCTTCATGATAAATATGCCGGCGTAAAGCGTTGCAGTTCATATACCTCATCAATCTTCAAAAATTAAATTCATTTCTAATATTTACATTATTTTTCTGTTGACTTGCCATAAATTTACGCAATTCAACTTTCATTTTGAAAGCAAAACAGTGTGCACTTTATTTTTGTGATGTCAAGTGCGGTATTATGACGTAACAATGGAGATATTCACGCTTATTCGTGGTACATATGAAATGTAGTTCATGAGAAAATGAACTGCATTTTATTTTGTAAACAATCATAGGGAAATTTATTGGAAATGTAAATATATACATGTATATTCATTGGTGGCTCAAAATTTCTCTCTTATATACTCGATTCTCATTATATCGCGGGTTTCATTGTATCGCGGTATATTCCAAAAAATCAGATACGTAGCTCATATGCTTTTTCTTGAAAACAATATCAGTCTGTCATCTAAATGTAAATTTTTGTGATGATTAAAAAGGTATGGAAAATGCGTCGGGAAAAAAATTATTCAAATAAAACGTAATTTTACAGAAATCGATCTCCGTTTTTATTATTTTTAGCCCGATGAGTTTATAATATAGTAAAATCCATATAAAGTTCATGTTTTGAAAGACTTTAGTTTGTATAATTGTTTATTTTCTTATGTAAAATTACATGGTAAAATAAAAAATGAGAATTGAAGTCCATGTCAACCTCAAGTTTCCATGTTTTCCCATACCGCGATACTATGAGAATCTCCAATTTAGGAGGTAAATGAGACTTCCTGTTTCAAAAATAGACTACAACTTAGACGATGCAAGCTTGGGAAATAATTTGATACTAAAAAGTTAGGCCATAGTTTGCTTTATTAATATCATTTGATGAAAGTTAAATTTAAAAAATCAAATTACACTTTTTTATGCAAAAGATTTAAGTACCGCGATATAATGAGACACCTGTATACATATACTTTTATACACAAACTAAGCATTGATTCCATGGCACGAGCATTTCAAAAGGTAGGAAGAACTTGCAGTACATAGAGAACTCAACAACTTGAATTGAAAAAGTCATTTAACGACTTGTTTCATCTTTTAAACACACAAGTCTTCAGTGGTATTAGTTTTGTGTACCAAGGCATGCAAAAGAATTTGATATACAGCAATCCAAATACAGATTGATAGAAGCCTATAGTGACGTTTTCCATGTTGGGGAGAGGGGCATCTCCGAAAACAAAAATATGCGTACTACAGAGCTGTGCCACACGTGTACCATCAGATCTATTTTATTCCGTATAAATCCAGAACAGATGTCAGGTTCCATGCATGCAGCCGTTATGGGTTACATCCGATTTCTAAAAATGACAAAACTCTATGCTAATCGGAGATAAAATTTAAAAATTTTGCTTTGAAAGTACTATCAGTCAAAGTAGGCAAATCATTGTAGAAATATGAACGATCCTACATGAATATTCACTAACCTAGAAATGTTCTGCTCTGATTGAATTTCGGTTAGAAACACGTGCATATTGGTTCACGTATTGCAGTCCTTTTTTTAAAGCAACTTGTTCCTATCATTTTCGTTCATTGGCCATCTTTCTGGATGTTGACTAGTTTAAAATAAACAGCATGAAAACGTGTAGTTAGGTATTATTCAGTATCCTTGACAAACCGTCATGCAATCAAATCGCATGTATTACTTCCAGTTATGGTCATATGCAACTTAGTTTAAACATTATTGGGTTCTTCCCTGGAGTTGAAGAGTTCCACTAAATGAAGGTCCTGTGTGCAATACTTTTAATGTCTATGTATGGATTTGTACACCTCTTCTAAAACAAATTTTGATGGGGAAAAAAAACTGGAATTGATGTGTTGTAATTTTTGTATATTTTTCTTTGAATGATGCAAAAATGTTCATATGATATCTTCCAAAAACCCCTGGTAATGCATGCTGATTTTTTGTCTGTGAACATCTGATAGCACTATAATGTTAAATTAAGAATATCTTGAAAAATTATCGGTAGGTTAGGTACCTTGCGTATGTCCTTAACTGAAATCTGTCATTATAATATGCGGTCTCATACATAGGACCTGTCTCCACGTCTCACAGTGGTACATGTATTTCAACCCGAGACCTAAGGATCAACTCCTTTCTTTGCAACTCTCGAGCATACGCTCTTGCCACTGCGCAACGCGGACCACTAAATAAATATTATTAGTGTTATATGTATAATTTATTTTCTGTAAAATATACAATGTAGTAATGCAGTGTATCAACTTTGTCAACTGGCTGCACTTGACCCTATTAATAATAAATGTTGGACGATATAACTTTCAAATATTGTAATATTTAAGAAATACACAACGTTATTTAGTGAACATGGCGTTATGAATAGCAATTGCTCTGCTGGCATATTTCATGATGCGCGCTAGCGCATCATGGAAAATATGCCAGCAGAGCTATTGCTATTCATAATGCCATGTTCACTAAATAATCGTTGTTTATTACTTATATTTGCATTCTTTGATGTTGTCAAGAATATCAGAGGAAATCCTGGCTTACATATGGATGTGGCTTGTTGTCTTCAGTAAAGAAAAACACGCGGCTATAAAATTAGCATATCTGATCATTGCACCTTTTCTCTAATAATCACAAACAATTTATAGAGTATTTGCCTCTTAAACACAGTTATCTGGATACAAGCTGCACCCATCTCCTAATTTTTGTTTTGATTCAGTTGTGACGTCATCGATCAACGTTATTGAAACCCTCTGACAAAAATCAATAATTTAACCTTATGATGGAATAAAGAGATTGCTTTAATAATGATTATAACTCCAGAATGCTTTTCTATGATTTTTAAAGTTTTTTCTATTCAATTTTAAAAGCTGAAATCGTTCTTGAAATAGACATATAGGCTGCTCTTTCTGAATGTTTCATAACCCACGTGTGAAGAGTTATCGTTCTTTGTACAAATATGCAAAAATATGATAAGAAAAAATAAAAATATGGAGTTGTCTTCAATTTTTAAAAAGTTTTATATTACAATTAAATACATTCACCAAAATTAAATTTTTAAAGATATCAATAAGCAATTTTAAATTGTTCTGAATTTCTTTTTTTTCCAAAAAATATTATTAAAAACATATTTATTTCTTTTACAAAACATTTCATATATATACTTCTCAACACTTTTTTATTACGTAAAGGAGAGGTTGTTTTACACGAGTGTAATAAGCCATTTGCGTCTATAGTGCTATGAACGCAGTTGATGGCTACATGTTCATAGTGGGAGAGAGCAGTGGATATGCAAATATTGATACTTAAATACATGTATATAGCGGTTATACATGTACATACTATGTAGTATGTACCGTGTATCTGAAGTCGAGTGAAAGTAAGGTCAATGAATTTTACTTTTTAGTATTTTGTGTTAATAGGCTACTAAGGTAAATTAATATTTTTTTTAATGTTTGTATTATATGAAAGAGCAAACAAAAAGGCAACGTTTTCCATAGAATTTCTGAACAGACACATGAATGTATGTTACGGTGTTAGTTTGATCCAAAACAAAGAGAGTTACTCTGCCATGCAGGCAGAAGCAAAGGTAAAATTTTAGAGTTATTCCTCTTCGAACTAATTAGCTGCAGTTTCAACACTAGAGATATCGATGTTTTTCTGAGGTATGTGTTTTAAGGACTTTTCTGAAAAATAAAAAGAAAAGGGAAAATTAATGTATTTAAACAAGATAAGAAGAAGATTAGGTTTCTTTATATTAATTGTTGAAATGTTTTGAACAAAATTATTTTATGGATTGCAAACAAGATCTTTCATCAGCTAGTCTGAAAATATCCAATGTTTTCCAGAAACTTTTACGATTTTTTGCTAGGAAAACAGTTTTCCTGGCACGTTAAATATCAAAATCGTATTAACAAATCCTGGAAAACATCAGAATTATTCGGACTATCATCTAATTAGTTCCTTGGTGTTTTATTTATCTTACACATGTAAATAAAACGATTCAATTTTTTAAAAAGATATTTGTACACATTTCTCAGACATATTTATCTGGGGAAGAATGTCCCCACCCCTCAAAAAAAAACAAAAAACAAAAAAAAAACTAGTGCCCATCTTTAGCCAGTGTGCATATGGAAGATGTCACTCCCGATTATGTCCCTGGTTTGTCAGGGATAAAGGAATTTGAATTTCCTTTTCACTTAAATATTAAATAAGTAATCAAACGTAATAAGTAATTTGCAGATATTGCATGCCATGTCCTCTGAAGCATAAAAATATTGATAAATATCATTAAAATGAGGATTTCTTTTCTTTTGCCACTTGTTTTCACAGCATGTGTGGCCATAGTGCATCAGGATCAGTGCAAACTTTTAACCGAAGATAATCATTATTTAATTATAAGGTTTAATCTTAAGTTGCATTGATGATTTATCAAATAAATAAAAATGAAAACTTCTATTTGGTACATTGGTTATACATGTATATTGGTTAATGATAATTCAGACAAAATACGCGGACCAGTAAAGTAGAAGTGCAAAAACATTTTAATACAATACAAATACACGTAAGATACATGTCTTGAACTATTTTTTGATCTTGTAACATCATTTTGATTTTTTTTTGCGTCGAAATAAGTGAAACTAAAATAATATTAACATTTTGAAGGTACAAGTACTCATTGTACTGTACGTACCGGTTTGTACATATTTTTTTTTTCTAGCAACACAGCCTCACACACCTACATGCATGTACATGTGCTTTATGTATGTATTCCTTCTGATTAACCTATACGTATTTAATTATTCAATACACTATGTGCATTAAATATACATTTAGTTTCTTTGTGTTTAAGGGTATACTCTAATATGTCACACCTTTTGATTTTGGTTCAATAGAATTCTTGAATTAAAATTTATACTTCCTTATTGGCTGGCTGGGTTAAAGTCAATAAGAGAAACTTATACAAAGTACAGGTTTATACACTGTACATCACGAAATATAATCACAAGACTCCCTTCTTTTAATTCCCAAATCCCGGAAGTCTTGTGTGAAGACGGACGGGTTATTAATTAAACCCTTTAATTAACCCTAAGTAATGCATGTAGATTCTGATCAACAATAAAGATATTTGAAGATCTACCTTAAACGCGATATACCTAGTATCTTCACACATTAAAGCATTTTACTTTTATTTGATGAAATCATTTCACCATGCAATGTTTACATCCTATTCCATTGGTTAAATTTACTTTGGATTACAAACTGGTTTTCGAGTAATTTTCTATAAAAAGAAATTCTTTGTCAGAACTCAATTACTGCAAGTGCCGTTTACGGGGCATTTAATTCTGCAGAAATGGGTGTGCGTTTAGAACCAAACAATTGTCCAAGGATAAACCGAAACTTAAAGAGTCTTTATTAATTTTTTCAATCGCCTGAGATTAAATTTAAAGTGTCGGACCTTAAGTTAACTTGTTGACGGAAAAGTCTTTCATCCCAAGAACCACTTTGTCAGCGCGGTCAGTATGACGAATGGCGGGTATGTCCCATTCTTTAATCGGCGGACGACAGACATGATTTTTTGTATGTTTTGGATCCTGTTTACTTTCCTAGGTAAGATTGTGATTTTGTGTTAATTATTTTTAATATTTTTCTTCTGAATTTGAGATACATGTATGAATTAAACTACCGGGTCTCCTCAACTGTAATCATGTACCTGCATTACCAACTTGAATGATTTTCAAAGATGTGATGATAAAGCTGTTTTGTATTCAAATATGCTGACAATTTGTTCTTAGATGGATTTGTTTTAACAACCAATCTTTTAGAGTGCCAAGTATTTCAAAATCCAAAATGACAAAATTTTAAATAGTTTATAGATTTTATAGATGAATCATAAAGAAGTTGATAGTACAGAACAATAACATAAAATAAGCTTAATTTAAAAAAAATGAAGACGCTAATGAATTTCAAAGTCACTTCATTGAATAAAGCATATTTATTTTCAACTTGACAAAAATGTTAACTTTTTTATACATGTATATGACCTTTACATGTGGCCTAGGGTGTTTTCAGCACATTAACAAGAATTTCTGACTACGGCTGGGTGATTGGAAATAAAGCCATCAATGA
Source organism: Saccostrea cuccullata (assembly GCF_032062105.1). Lineage (NCBI taxonomy): Eukaryota > Metazoa > Mollusca > Bivalvia > Ostreida > Ostreidae > Saccostrea > Saccostrea cuccullata. Next base: position 1,200 of record NW_026937471.1, on the reverse strand, counting down.
CTTGACGCCTCCTGTATCAGATAAATCGGAAAGTACCAGACTTAACAAATAGCCCGAGTATAATAAATTTCAGACGGGGAAAGGGTCTTTATAGAAATAGGTTAAACATGACATCTTCCTCCATTTGCCATTTTTACTATGATGGAGCAATCTTAAATCATAGAGTAGGACGTGTGAATCTGTGCTTTAATTAATAATTACAATATCAGATATCAGTCATTGACTACAGCATTCATAATAGACCTGAAAGCAAGCAGTATTGTATACATCAGCTGATCTCTAACGAAGAATGAAAGGAAGGAGGAATGCATCAACACATGATGTCATCTGGAATAGCACATGTAATAAAAGTGACCATGAATAAAGCTACTAATAATCATAACTTTAAAAAAAAAATACTCGAAAACTTGCGTACCCCATTTGTATATTATTAATAAACAAATATAACACCATTAATCTAACATCACTACAAACGCAGTCAATCAATGTCTTTGATTTGAGTAAATGGGCCGAATGGCATTGATTTGAGGAAACTGCTACATGTATATGCTTACCCTTACCAATGCAGTCATGTTTGGTACAATATTTTAGAGATTAATCATCTTTGAAGGAAGTCATGTATTCAATAATTATTTATTAAATTTGCAGGCCCTGTTAAAGGTGAGACAGCATGCCAGATGGCCATGACACAGTATTCTTTACCTGGTAATTAATCTAAACCATAATAGAATTGTTTGTCTTACAGGGTTTATAAATAAATCTAATACAGATATGTTAACTTTGTATATATTAATGTTCCAATGTAGCTTTTTTATATCACTAAGTATTTTTTTAATTTTGATATACAGGAGCATCCCTTTGTTACAGTACATCAGGAACTGGAAATAGAGTTGTACTGAACGCCTTCGATGCACATCACTCCTCCGTATCAGTTTGTAAATGTACTGTTACTCCACACACAGTACAAAAGTCAACTTTGCACCATTAAATCAACTACAACCCACTTCACAGTTCTGTTCCAGCAGTATTGTTGTCAGAACTTCTACGGAGTCCGGAATTCTATGAATTGTTTTATTGGTGGAGGTCTCAGCATAACTCCTCAAGAAACAATGTCATTCTCCTTTGAAAAACCACCCTATTCATACGATGCCAACTATTGTATAATGTTATCGCCAGGTAAAAACAAATTTTCTTTTCTTT
>NW_026937470.1:0-7938 GCF_032062105.1 Saccostrea cuccullata | reverse complement strand
GGGACATAAAAAATTTAGTATACGGCGTTCCGTGCATGGTTCTCTGATGTCTATTTAAATGAGATTTCTGCTTGAAAGCTTTCCCGCAGTCATCACACCTGTGTTCGTCGTTCCGCTCCATCAGCGCGCAGGTTTACCTGGACAAATATGTTAATACGTCTTAAACACGATAAGTCTGCTCTCTTTCAAGCTCAGCTAATAAATGACTGTCGGGATTAATTGCGATTCATATATTCTTATTCACCGGAAAGTCCACTTGTGCTATTTTTAACTGAGGGGGTATTGCACAACAGGCTGAAATAATTCATTGTTCAAATATTTTTAAATTATATAAAAAACAATATTTTTTTCTTTAATGAAGCTAGGGGATCTTCTTACGCTTCTTAGTTGAAAATAAAGTCTGCCACATAAAAATCACCCAACGCGTTGTATTGATTAAGCGTATCTAAAAATAGATGGGTATTTCCTCTTTCTAAAATTACACCACGTCCTCGATCCGTCCCTCATCCCTCATGGCGCAGAACTGTCATTTCCTATTCATCAAATAACTAGTTCGTCCAACAAATATCTAATTCGTCCGAACGATTATCTAATTTGTCCGAACGAATAACTAATTTGTTCGAACAAATAACTAGTTCGTCCAAACGAATTTGAATTTGTCCGAACGAATATTAATTTTAAAAATATTTTTTTTCCTGGCTCTCCAGCAGGGCCTATACTCAGCTTCCAAAAAATAAAAAAAATAGTATACAATTTTTTTAAACAATTCAATTTACGCTGAAAAAAGTCCTAAAAGAGGGCAATAGTATACGTATATTCAATAAGAATTTTAAATTATTGTTTGTTTTTTTTTTATTCAAATACCGATAATTATTAGACGAGTCCCGAGCAATAAGCATAAAGTAATATTCTTTGTAAAAAAATACCAACGTTTAACATGTACATGTACCTGAATACATGAAATATTAAAAGGAATGTTTAAGTAGATTTTTCCAGAATAAGTTAATGTCAACAAAAAGGTATACATACGCGATTTTGTCATTGGCAAAATTGTTTACGGATACTACGAGTTTTTATTAGTCCCCTACCGGTGAAAACGGGGGGGGGGACTATAGGTTTCTGGTATATATACTACATTGTACTATAGGTATATGTCTGTCCGTCCGTCGTCCGTCCCCGTCAGTCTGTCCCACTTTGTTTTCCGCACTTTTTTTCTAACGCTTGTAGATATTGAGTTGAAGTTTGGTATGTGAGTGTATGGTAATGAGTTACAGATCAAGTTTGAATTTCGCTTCGCTTCATTGATTTTTGACAGAATTATGGCATTTTGAATATTTTTCATAATCGCTAAATTAAGATCGGGTTCGAACTGTGCTAACTTCCGATTGTCGACAAAAATATGAAGCGAGGAAAAGACGGTGGAGAAATGAGTTGAATTTTCGTCTTACTGTGGATTATTTTAGTTTTAAGGCATTTACAACTTGAAAATCTTTCAATTTTACCCTGCACTTGACTTTTGCTTATTATAAAATGACATCCTGAAGAAAAAGGGGGAACCCGGTAGGGGACATGTATTGCTTATGCAATACTCTCAGAATGCTTGTTTAAAATAAAAATATGGGTCATTACCTTGGGCATTGAAGCTAAACGGCTTATAATAATAGATAGGAAAGTGATGAAACTGAAAAATGAATAAAAATAATTGTAAAATTGATGAGTTTTACAATGCCAACCATTGGCGTCGGAAGCAAATTGAAAGTGGGGGGGGGGGTAAGTCTGTGGAAAGTGGGGGAGCTAAACTTACGAAGATATGTTCAATGTCTATACATACTGTATATATCTGGAAAAAAAGTTCCGACGCCTATGCCAACATAGCTCCATGTAACTTTTGATATTCATAAACAGAATTCTTTTATATCTTAATTGTTTCCTATACAGGCACTGATACATCTAGCAAGGATTTCTGCACAAATCTAGAGCAAATATGGAGATAAAGAGTTTATCAACGGCAGTCTTGTTATAAGTTAAAATACTTCTATTTATTTAAATTCATTCTTTATTTATAGCAACTGTAATATTATGTAAATAACACCAAAAAAAAAAAAATAGCTGACACATGAGCAATTTCTGTATTAAAAACGAAAACACATTCGAACCTACTTCTAATGTCCTGTCCCTAATACTATAGGTAACAGTGAATAAAGTATCATACGTGCTTTGGGCACAGGAATAAAGAAACGCGTCCGTCTAACTTTTAATCTACAAATATCTCTATAATCAGTATGAAAAGCCAACAGGTTCAAAATTGCATCTCTGTAATTCTTAAAATGAACACGTGTAAAACCTGAATTTGTAAATTGTAAATCTTAATTTCATGATATGTCAATTGTTTTTTCACAATTTTTTAGTTGTGACTACATGACGATGATGTACCCATGCCTAATTTGACAGGTGTAAAATGTAAATGCAAGTTTTGCCGATGCTCTCGTGTAATTCGTAGATTTCACATATCCCAGGAGGTATTGAGCATCTCAGTGTTGTTGGGTTACATTTACCGGGTAGTTTATTCCATGCATCCTCGTGAAACAAAATGAAGTTCAGAAAAAAGTCTTCCGTGCCTTGGGCCCAACGATCATACAAAATCAGAACACGTGAAAAATAAACTCCTCGTGCATGTAGAAACGTTTTTGAAAGAGGCACCCCAAAAAATAATTGACACTTATCGAAAACCCTGGGGGAGCTTGTGGTATAGTAAAAATAATTAAAGTACTGTGAGTACTGAAAGACGGTGGCATGAATGATTTTGTTTGTTTGATTAACACCCCTTTCGAGAATAACATTTTTAGCAGCGAAGGATATTATTCTGGCTAGCAATTACTGCAACACGGGATCTCAATCTGAATTAAGGGTCGATATCCATGTCACGTATTTGGAGTCGAATCCGCGACGTAAGGATGGACTTCTTCAGGTCCCTGAGTCCAGAGCAAACTCGCTACGTCAAATGGTGACTGGCAGTATATAAGAAAAAAATCTTTTAGATTTTGTAAAATGATATTGAAATTATAAAAGTTTATTTCAATTTTTCACAATATATCTAGCTGTGTTTTAATATATAAATTTATATTTTTTGTACTAAAAAGTAAAGTGTTATGAATTCTCACTGTTATCTAATATTGTTACTATCCTATTACAATTTTCATCAAAAAAAAAACATAGCAAACTTGGTATATGCATTAATAAACAATTGAAAATTATAAGACTTAATTTAAATGTGTTGTGACGCCTTACGACACACGATGATAATGTCAAAATATCGAAAGCAGTGTCAAGTTTCCTCTTTGCTAAAAACAAGTTGGATTATTCCGACTTAAATTAAGGAATTTCATTGATTCACATAGTTGAGCTTCTACCTTATCTTTTCCTATAATAGCCAGAAACCAATTTCACACACAAATAGGACCTTGTGAAGATTTATTGATAAGTACTAAAGTTATTGACAAAATTTTTACTATCATTAAACTAAAGAATCTTATATATATTGGCTGTCAACATTGACAGCGCCTTCCGCTATTCCTGTAGCTGTTTGTTGTACCCTTGAATTTGATAATACGATTTCGCTTAGAAGACTCCCATTTCTCTAGTACACTAAAGAGGTAAAAAACTGAACTGCTTTCCAGTGCGTAGTATCGCCATCGAACACCGCCGTTTTCGTGGATTTACCACTTTCCCATTTAAGATGCTTGATAATTATAAACTGATAAATTGATAAAATGATTAAGCAAATGTCCTTAAATTTTCCAAAAGACGACACAATTGATAGTGAATGAAAAATAGGATAATGCTTTCCAAAATCTATTTTTAAATACTTTTATTTCGAAACAATACTCATGTATTATTTTTAAAACCGTTTTTTTTTTAGTGCGTAAGTAAATTGAATCATGTTAATGAAGTATTATTATTTTTTTTTAATTGTCTATTTTTTATCAAAAGATTTCAGATACACTAAAATATTATAAATAAATACTTGCGAAATTAAAATTTCATCTTGCAGCGCCTACTTTTTTTTTCGAGAAAACCCTCGTATACTGCTCGAAAAAAAAAGATAAAAAAAGAATAACAAAATATTTTTCTGTCTGTATTTTCCATCGTATCAAGTCACGATCGGAGTATGTATCTATGCGCATGGAGCTTTCTCCAGAATAGGAGAGGATCATTCATTTTGGCTATGGTTTGCGATGATGGTATTTCCCATACGTAATATTCTAATACAGTAACTAGAGCAAAGCTCGTTGCAAAGCAACGAGTAGGTCTTCCGTCCGGTTTTGACCGGAAGTGACGGAACAAAAGAAAGCAATGAGCTAAGTTGTCTCCAGTGACCTTATAATTTCAATTTTGCATTAAAACCTTCAAAATAAGCCATTTTTGCAGCTTCCGGTTTGACCGGAAGTGACGACGACGCACGAAAAAATTACTTTCTATGCTCCCAGAGACATACGTAACCCAAAAACTTGTCAAGAACGGCAAAAAATGCGTTTTCCGACTACTTCCGGTTTGACCGGAAGTGACGACGCCGGACGTATTTTGACGACGCCAGTAGATTAAGCTTGTCATTTTGAACATTTTTGCTTCTTTGACGTATTACAAATTCCAAATACTTTTTGAGATATAAAGGAAAAACATTCGGCCCCTATCCGCCCCTGAATTAAGGGGCCAGCCCTTTTTTCGAGATATCATTTGAAAGATCTTCAAATTCTATACTTTTTTTGTTCTACATGTTTTTACAAAATATTTCTAGGTAAAAAGTTATCGTAGAAAATTTTGAAATTCTTGATAGGACTATTTTTGGGCCATAGCGAGCGTCGGCGCTTCGTACTTCCGGTGGTTGTGATATACGAAATTCACTTCTCCAAAGGTTGCTCTAGCATCACTGAAAATTTCATGCTTCTGCGTTGAGTGGTTTTTCAGAAAACTGCCGGACAAAGTGACCCTCTAAAAATCACAAAAATGCGGAAAACTCAAAACCGGAAGTGACTTCATCAAAACAAAAAAAATTTTATATCTAGTTTTTTTAATGCTCTATCAGTCCTGAAAGTCTCATGAAAATCGAGCGAGACGTTTTCGAGAACTCGCGTGCAAAAAATCGGTAAGAAAAAAAACAATAATAATAATAACTAGAGCCGAGCTCGTTGCAAAGCAACGAGTAGGTCTTCGTCGTGTTTGACCGGAAGTAACTTTCATTTAAAGAGGAATGAAGTCCCAAAATGGTTTAATCCTCCAAATCTATGTTAATTATTGCTAAATTAAGCCATTTACGGCAACTTCCGGTTTAACCGGAAGTGAGGTCGGCGGACGAAAAATTAAGATATAAGCTTCCAGTGACATATGATATCCAAAAACCTGTCAAGAACTGCAAAAATATGCATATTCTGACGACTTCCGGTATAACCGGAAGTGACGTCTCCGGACGTATTTTGACGACGCCATTAGATAAAACTTGATATTTTGAACAACTTTGCTTCTTTGACGTATTACAAATTCTAAATACTTTTTGAGATATAAAGGAAAAACTTTGGCCCCTTTTGGCCCTTTATTATAGGGGGCAGTCCCTTATCGTTGATATTTTTCAAAAGAAAGTGACATTCTTCACAACTTTTGTTCTATATGTCTTTACAAAAGAATAACGTGTGAAAAGATATTGCCAAAAATGTGTGAAAATTTTCTAAATTCCCGATAGGTCTTTTTTCGAGCCACAGCGAGCGCCAACGTGCTGCACTTCCGGAGAATAAGAAGGTGTGTGTCACATCAGCATTTCTTGCTCTATCATCGCTGAAAATCTTACGTTTCTATCTAAAAGCACTTTTGAGAAAACTGCTGGACAAAGTGACCCTCTGAAAATCACTAAATTGCGGAAATCTCAACACCGGAAGTGACGTCATAAAAATAAAAAAATCATATATCAGGTTTGATTGATGTTCCATCAGTCCTGTAAATTCCATGAAAATCGATCGAGCCGTTTCCGAGAAATCGTGTGCACAAAATCGGTAAGAAAACAAGAGGCCCATGGGCCTTATAGGTCACCTGAGCATTATGCAACAACTTTCCAGTGATTGAATTTGATTCATGTTTTAAGCCAGATGCTATAGCATTCACAATTTTGAAAGAGGCACCATTGATCATTATAACAACACATTTTCTTAGTTTGGTTACTTAATACCCATAGGCAGGGTAGAGTAACAAAAAATGCATGTCAACTAATCAGTAATGCCCCTTTCACACATGAACCCCTGACCCTTAGGCCTAGATCCACACATTGCACAATTTTTTAAAAGGCACCCTTGCTTTTCAAAAATATTTGATTAATACCAAGGAGCAGATTTCAAACAATTCATCCAGTTTCTGTATATAAGTACAGCCCCCCTCCTTTATGGTACCCCTGACCCTGGGGCCTTGAAATTCACAATTCTGGAAGATTAGGACCCTTACTCATCATAACTACATAGGTAGTTAATCTGCTTAATACCAAGGAGCAGAGAAGAAAACTTTCAAAGATTTAGTATATTTTCATTGTATAATCAATAAAGCCCCACCCTATCACTAGAATCCCTGACCCTGGGGCCATAAAATTCACAATATTGGAAGAGGCACTCTTGCTCATCATACCTATGCACTTATTTAGTTTATTTAATACCCAGAAGCAGAGAAGAAGATTTTCAAAGAATTCATGTATTTTTACTATATAATCTAAAGAGCCCCCCCCCCCCTAAACCAGAACCCCTGACTCTGGGGCCATCGAATTCACAATTTTGGTAGAGGCACTCTTGCTCATCATAACTATGCACTTAGTTAGTAAATTCAATACCCAGGAGCAGAGAAGAATATCTTCAAAAAATTCAAGTATTTTCACTATCTAATCTATAGAGCCCTACCCTAGCACCAGCACCCCTGATCCTGGGGCCATAAAATTCACAATTTTGGTAGAGGCACTATGGCTCATCATAACTATGCACTTATTTAGTTTATTTAATATCCAGGAACAGAGAAGAAGATTTTCAAAGAATAAATGTATTTTCACTATATAATCGGTAAGAAAAAAACAATAATAATAATAACTAGAGCCGAGCTCGTTGCAAAGCAACGAGTAGGTCTTCCGTCGTGTTTGACCGGAAGTAACTTTCATTTAAAGAGGAATGAAGTCCCAAAATGGTTTAATCCTCCAAATCTATGTTAATTATTTCTAAATTAAGCCATTTATGGCAACTTACGGTTTAACCGGAAGTGAGGTGGCGGACGAAAAATTAAGATATAAGCTTCCAGTGACATATGATATCCAAAAACCTGTCAAGAACTGCAAAAATATGCATATTCTGACGACTTCCGGTATAACCGGAAGTGACGTCTCCGGACGTATTTTGACGACGCCATTAGATAAAACTTGATATTTTGAACAACTTTGCTTCTTTGACGTATTACAAATTCTAAATACTTTTTGATATATAAAGGAAAAACTTTCGGCCCCTTTTGGCTCTTTATTATAGGGGGAAGTCCCTTATCGTTGATATTTTTCAAAAGAAAGTGACATTCTTCACAACTTTTGTTCTATATGTCTTTACAAAAGAATAACGTGTGAAAAGATATTGCCAAAAATGTGTGAAAATTTTCTAAATTCCCGATAGGTCTTTTTTCGAGCCACAGCGAGCGCCAACGTGCTGCACTTCCGGAGAATAAGAAAGGTGTGTGTCACATCAGCATTTCTTGCTCTATCATCGCTGAAAATCTTACGTTTCTATCTAAAAGCACTTTTGAGAAAACTGCTGGACAAAGTTACCCTCTGAAAATCACTAAATTACGTAAATCTCAACACCGGAAGTGACGTCATAAAAATAAAAAATCTATATATCAGGTTTGATTGATGTTCAATCAGTCCTGTAAGTTCCATGA
>NW_026937469.1:0-8062 GCF_032062105.1 Saccostrea cuccullata | reverse complement strand
TTTTTTTCTGGTATTTTGTTTAATGAGTCTGCATCTTTGTGTCATAGGAAAGTTGATCTTCTATGTATAAGAAATCAAAAGAAAAATGTGTGGAACATCGACTCCTCACTCATAACATTTTTTTTTAAAACGAAACTTTGACCTTTTTCATAATGATCTGTTTCTCAAGAAGTTTCAAAAAATAATTCCCAAACATCTCACAAAGGGCATTGTTTGTGTTATAAAAATGGTTGCCTAATCAGCAAACTTGTTAAATAAGCTGGCCTTTTAATCCATTGATTCCACTGAAAGCAAATCTACATTGACAGGAATTCATATCGCTTTTGAGCTTCATTACCCTTCGTAATCTCCAAATTTCACTTTATAACGCATTTAATATTAGGGAATCTTCTAAATAGTACAAAGTTTTGTAACTAGGGAAAATGTTTTGCCTTCATCGACATTTGCTGTATACACATTCAATAATACAATGTATAATCGTAATAGTTCTATGCTTTGGGGTAAAATTGGAAAAATGCAAACGTCTTTGTATGGAATTTACATGTGTTTGCACCTTCTTAAAATTTAACCAACGATTATATATGTGATTTTTCAGTAATTTCAAGATTGATTCACCATTGCATCATTAAATTTGAAAATGTAACCAAATTAAACATTAAAATGAAACTGAATTGCAAACATTGTATAAATAACGAATCTCCGTCCAACATGTCTCTGAAAGCTCAATTTGGAAACAAATTAACGCAATATGTAGGTGATAGCAGAGCATTACTACATACTGACATTGTCCGAGATTAAACTATAAGTAATAAAATTCTTGATTTTTTTTATGTCTTTCGATTCATTTTAATGCATAATACACGTTTCATGGGGATGCGTTGGCGAAGGTAGAAGGAGAGAGTATAAGAATGATCAAGGACTTGACGAGCATGGATATTGATATTGACAATGGTTTGCTTAACGTCCATTAATTGGATTCCCAAGGATAATTATTTTTGCTTCCGGACCAATTCATTTCTTTCCATTGATATTTATATTTTGCTATTTTTTGAATATTTGATAGTAATTTCATAAAAATTTAATGTTCCTTTTTGGGATTACGTTTGTTTTGTGAATTGTTTTTGACTTTTGTATAATTTTGTCTGGTTACTGGATCTGGTTGTAAACTTCCGGGATCGTTCTTCGCTTTTCCGCATTTGAGAGGTTTTAAGAGCCAGGGAAAAACCTTCCTCCGATTCCCTGGTCCTGACCAGACAAAGTTCATCAGATTCTAAATGTCCCAGTTTGCATCTTATCTCCCACGGATTTATTTATTCTCTTTCTGCATGTCCGGGGCATTACAGATTATGGGGAGTGCGATGTTAATTACCCAACCTGTATAAATGCAACCAGAAAGAGACAAAATCTAGCTTTCCACTTTTTATCAAATTAAACAATCTAACTATAATCGTTATGATTACAATAAATAATTTCTTACAATATACTAAACATTACTAGTAAACATTATTAGTTTAAATATAAAAAAAATCTAACTTGTAAATAAATTAAGCCATGTGAAAATTTTAATAATTTAACAAAAACCGTGCAAGTCTAGAAAATTATCTCACCTGTATGAAATGCAACCAAGACAGTCAAGATTCAGCTTTCATTTGAAATCCTGTCTATCCCGGACGTTTATTTCATACTAGGTTTTCAGTTTTTAGATTAACATCTCCATATTTCTAACTCCTTCGAAATTTGTCGACTTAAACTTTATTTGAAATTGATCTAAAATTACGTATTTTCAGATTGTTTTTACAAAGGAAATACATAGACACATATTACTATATATTATGTTATTTTAATTCACACACAAAAGTATAGAATTACAAAATACGCTTTCCAAATAAAAATTACACAAAAGATACGAAAAACACTACGTGCAAAATTGTCTTGGTTATTCAGCCTTCCACAGAAATCCTGTCTAACCCTGCCGTTTTTCATACTAGGTTTTACGTTTGTAGATCTACATCTCCATATTTGTAACTTCTTCGAAATTTGTTATAATTACTTTAAATTTTTAATTTGAATTTTAATTTCTGTTATTTTGACCTTGAGTACGTTTTGAACTTCTAATGCACTTCTAAAATAATTTCCAATCTTTTGCATAATCTTAAAATATTGTTTTCCGTAGCTAAATTTATTCAAACACATGAACTCTGGTCACTCCAGTCTATTGGTTGCTTTTTCCTCCTAACTAAATACATCTTCCGATAAACAAGTAAACAACCGCATTCTAATGAATCGCATATTCTGGGAATCGTTCAGGTTGAAAGGTCAACCTATTGTGGCCAGAATCTTTGTTTATTTTTAGGTCTTCAGAGCTCGAGTTATCTGTCTCAGCCAAAGAGTGCAAATACACAAAAACGTGTTACAATCTTATTTTCGTGTAATTTTTGTCATGATGGTAGCTTATGATAAAAGTTTGATAAAATTTATGAGAGAACAATTGTGTTTACGATTAACTGTTTTCTATAATAACATCCTGTTTCCTTGAATAAAAAACAATACAATGTTTATTACACCTACTGCTTTTAGCCTCTTGACATATTTATTCTAAATATATAGCAAACTTGGTGTTTGTCGTCGACACATTGTCTGTCTGGAAAATATTTGGCGCTGCAAGTAACGCATATACATGTAATCTTCGCAAACTATACATGCATATTCATTGTTGAAAGTGAGAAAAAGTATCTTATAACATTAAACGTGTAGCAAAATGTCCATTGCAATGACTCGTATTATAATATTATGAAGACCTTAAGTGCATTTTAAACTTGTCAAAAGCGTAAATTATTTTAAAAAATATCTTACTCTCTATTTGGAATACATGTAGATGTTGAACATTTTATTTTGAATTCACGGAAAAATGTTCTTCATGTGACTGTGGAGCATGAAAGAACAACTAGAAAAGGGTGAATATGATGTGAAGTGACTATCCGACATAAATCTTTAAACAACATTATGCTAAATGTAACGTATTAGAATTTTGTTTTATATTAAAACATTTTTTTAGGTTAGAATTAAAAATTTAAACTGAAATTATCAAAATGAAAAATATGAAATATTCACTTTAACGACATTTGACACACTTCACTGTCTAATCACAATGAAGAACATCCTGTCCTTATACCACTAGGCTTATCAAAACAAACGAACAATTTCACACATATAATGATGTGTGCTGGACGGTGGGTCGTCTATGCAGTCAAAGTTATATTGACTGTGCGATCTTAGATGAATCTCACTAGCGCCATTACTTTCACTAATAGGACATCGTTTTTGGAATAGGGGTTCCATCGTGGAATTTCCATTGGTTGTTCTCCTCGACTCCTTGTACCCATATCTGGATAACATTCAAAGATGCAAAGGATCCTAAAAATAAAAATAACATACACTTGCGACACAGAATATCGAACGAAGATTTGAAAGAAACTTGTCCAAAAGAGATAAAGTAAAATTAATCACACTTCGATTAAATGTATTTTTAATTCACTGTTACTGTTTATGAAATGGATCAAATAAATGACCTCTGAACATTTGTTAGAAATTCTAAAAAAAAAAAAAAAAACAAGAGGCCCACGGGCCTTATAGGTCACCTGAGTATCATGTAACAACTTTCCAGCGATTGTATTTGGTTCGTGTTTTAATCCAAAATCCATGAAATTCACAAATTTTGAAAGAGGCACCACTGCTTATCAAAGGGCAGATTTCAAAGCATTCATTTATATCTTTAGTCAAAGTACCCACCTGGTACCCCTGACCCAGCGGCCCTGAAATTATCTATTTTGAAAGAGGCCCCTTTCTTAATTATAAAGCCAGCATTCTTTATGTTTAGGTTTAGTTATGAACATGAGAATAAAAAAGTCCCGAAGGAGAAGGAAATTAAAAAAAAATTGATAAATCAATTATTAACATTTGTACATTCTTTTTTTTATGCTATTCTAATAGGCTCCTTACCACTGGACACATAATGCTTACAAATAGGAAAGTAGAACATTTAATTGCTTATTTCATCATCTGCCAGTTTTGTCAGTTATATAAATTTTGTGATGTTGATCAAAATATATTTTAAAAAATCAATTCTTTAAAAGTCTTTCAATATATCTTCATTTTTTTTAATATGTGTTAGGTGAATGTGTAGACATTGTTCTAAAATTTACTCGAGGCCTAAAATTATAATTCCTATCATAAAACAGACAGAGAGTATTGCGGAGTAGGGTGAACATTTTTTCAATTAAGTTTAAAATAATTTTTCTGGCTGATACAAATGATACTACATGCCTGTATATATTTGTATATTCTTGCCTTTTAATAGTTGAATTATTTTATATTTCTTCAGGTTATTGTTTATTTCTTCCTCAAATGGACTTAACTTCTCCCATAGTTTTATTCATTACATCTGATGCATAAGCAATCCTTTTCTGAAGAATGATGTTTAGACTGTAAGCTATAACAGAGACCTAAACAATGTCACTGGCAATATGCAATAGCTACCACGGGCAGTTTGAAACCTGAGGGAGGAAAATAATTTACAGACAGATACTTTTGAAACGAATACATAATTATCTCACCAGCATGTCATTGTGCAACAAAGTCATCAGCATTTTATTGGTCCTTTGAACGGGTGAAACGTTTTGAATGGCACTCTTATCCATGAATTTTACACTAAACCAAGCTATCTTCTCAGATCTAGCTTTGTTTACCCGCCGTTTCATAGTAAAACCAGATGTGCGAGTTCGTAAATTTGAAATCTCGATCCCGACTCAAATTTGACATCGGAAAGAAAAATTTTTTTATTAATATTTTTTCATAAAAATTAAAAACCTTGAGCGGAGGGTTTGTTAAACTGAAAATAAAATAAATCCTGGCCTTGAATATGTAATTAGATCATTAGCATATTAACCAGGAGCAAAGAATAAGATGTTCAAAGAATTCATGCATTTCACTATATAATCATTAGAGCCCCACCCTAAAACAAGAACCCCTGACCCTGGGGCCATAAAATTCACAATTTTGGTAGAGGCACTCTTTCTCATTATAACTATGCACTTCATTAGTTTATTTAATACCTAGGAGCAGAGAAGAAGATTTTCAAAGAATTCATGTATTTTCACTATATAATCAATAGAGTCCCGCCCTAACAGCAGAACCCCTGACCCTGGGGCCATAAAATTCACAATTTTGGTAGAGGCACGCTTGCTCATCATAACTATGTACTTAGTTGGTTTATTTAATACCTAGGAGCAGAGAAGAAGATTTTCAAAGAAATAATGCATTTTCACTACCTACTTATTTAGCCCCGCCCTAGCACTAGAACCCCTGACCCCAAGGCCATGAATTTCACAATTTAGGTAAATGACTCATTGCTGATTACAATCATGCAAACAGTTTGACTGCTTGATGTCCAGGAATAAAGAAGAGGATTTTTAAAGATTGCATTAATTTTAGTGGTTTTGGCCCCACCCCTCAGGCCCCAGGGAGGCAGGGACCATGAAATTCACAATTTTTGGTCCCCTTCACCCACAGATGCTGTATACAAAATTTGGTTGAATTTGGTTTAGCGGTTTCAGAGAGAAGCTGAAAATGTTCAAATGTTAACACACGACGAGCGACGGACGACGGACGATGGATGACCGACGGACAAGCACGGATAGCAATAGGTCACCTGAGTGACTCAGGTGACCTAAAAATTACACCTGACAAAATTTGTTAATGAAGCTCGAAAGCTTAAAAAATCCGTACATTGTATTGCACTTAAAGCTTGAAAATCATAAATTGATTTTAAACATTTCTCAGAGATATAACAGGTTAACATTTTTCCATGAATCAATATATGTCTTTTATCAAATTGCTCAAACGCTCATAAACATCTCATTTATTCCTTTCATTATTTATTTTACTATACAACCTTGACAATGTTGTGTCAACTTCATATTGATATAGTAGAATAAACATAACGAGAGTATTTAAATAAATTTTATCAAAGTAAAAAAAAAAACTTATTCAGAGAATCAGAATATGTATCGTCCACTTAAGGAAAAAAGAGGAGTATGTACTGACTTGGGGTTAACTTTAAGAAGGGCTAGAAATACGTCATAACATTTAATATCAAAACCTCAAAAGCTTCTTGAAGAAAGATGTGCACGTAAAAAGTATGAAATTACGACTTTAACATTTGACCTCGAAATAAATAGGGATTTTCCTTATTCCACCAATTGTAAAATATAATTGCAAAAGATCAAAGGCTAAAGATCTCGCACGGAAACAAAAGTGTTGAAATAGACAAAAATTTCGAATTAATGAATTTCATCTTTTAATTTTTTTTACCTCAAAATTAATTGTAGTTTTCTTTGATTTTCTCAACATCAATAGAGGGCTAAGTGGAGTTATTTTGTAAAATTTCATTGAATATCTCAAACCCTTCTCGAGATATCGCGTTAAAATGAAAGCGCTATGGACAGAACAAAAGCTAGACACACAGACAGAGGGACGGGCAACCAGACCGAAATAAATATCCCCCACTTTCATTGAGAGACATAAACTGTTTAGGATTGTATTTATAGTGATAAGAAAAATAGATAAAATAAAGTAATTAAAAGCATTTATAAGCTCCTTTCAAATATCATCTACAATATATTTTTGATTTTATACTTTTACCTAAATGATCTTTAAAAATCTTGTATTTTTTTTCTGAGTCGATTTTTATGAGATCTCCGCCATCTTCTCTACATCTTGACAGAGCAACATCATACCTGGTTGGTGTTGGTACGTATTTTAGACAGATCTCATAAAATGTTAAAGGAAAAATGATATATCCGGAGGGACAAGGTACTGCAAAAAAATACATAAATAAATCTAATTATTTTCATTTCGAAAGTATGCTGTTTCCCTCTCGAGAATTTTTGCTCAATATGGGACCCCGATTTATACAGTCTATTAACAAAGGACCGTCGCTCATTCCACAGTGGGACTCAAACCCAGTTTCATATCAATTGTACAAGTTCTGTTCTTGTAACTAATTTGACTACGGAATGTTCAGCCGATTTGATCATTACATTGGGCTCACAGGTTGGTATAACCAGTAAACAAGGAATGTTTTTTTTTGTCCTATGCACCTGAGTCTACCTCTAGAATTTAAATAGAACCATGTTAATGCCTTCTTTACAGACGTACATTGTTTTCAAGAAATCTATCACTGCTCGTTATCTTTATTCTTCAACTCGGAAAATTATACCAACCTCAATGAATACTTCTTGTAAATTATTTCAAAATAATACATATCATAATTTAAATAGAGAAAGTACACGTTCAATGTTCTTTAGCAACACAATATTTTCAGTATACTTAGGGTCGCTCACATTTTTAGATAAAAAGAATAAAGCATAAGCATAAAGCAATAACCTGCAAACATTTACCAGCGTTTTATAAAAAAAAATCCTACTGTAATAAAATTCAACTATGAACTTCCTTCTTCGGTAATGCAGGGATTAACATGCGTAATCATTGCAGGAAAAAGAATTCGACTACTAGTACCAACGCAAATTCTTAGAATTTTAAAACATTTCATTTGTTAAATTACAAGTAAATTAAAAGCATCACACATAACACGAATCTCACTGTAAAGGCACGTTGTTAGGTTGTTTTACTTTCCAAATACTTAATTTCATCTTTTCAAGATAATACTTACGGGGCAAAAATGTATTCCAATCTCCTTCAGCTAATTCACTTCCGGGGAGATTACTGCAGCACATACACTGTTTATAACGATTGCTATGACTGAACATGTATACATTTTGCTGTGTTGTCAGACAAGTATAAAAACATAGAGACGTTTTTTTCAAAACTGCTGAACTGCCGACATGATGTAGTTGGGTTTCTGGAAACTTTAAATGCAAAAGTATTACACTCCCTCTTTCTAAATACCCCAAATAGAGCTAAAATTTGTATAAAACACGAGTTGAAAAACATTTTTTTTTTGAAAATTGTGACATTTAACCTCCAGTCTGAAAGTATTTGAAAA